>NC_092857.1:810120-1037684 GCF_039878825.1 Excalfactoria chinensis
TGTTTATTTTCACACAAGGTTGCTCTCTCCTTGTTTGCTTCAGGTACCTTATGGAACTCATCCTGCAACACTTTGCAGAAAGTTCCCGACTTACTCAATTTTTCACCTACTTTGTCAACAATTTGTGTGCATTCTGCTTGTGCTTGACTTCCAGTGCCAGACGATCCCATTGCTGATATACTATGAATAGTGCCCTTTGACTGGCTTGCAGGTATGAAAAGTGGTGATGTTTCTCCTACGGTTTCTTGCTGGATATCCATCTGATTGCTGACATCTCTGTAATCATCATTTGCTATGCTGCTGTACTCATTTTGAAGCACTCTTGGCAGTGGGGTGCTAACTGATGCTGATGTTACATTGCCAGATGCATATATACAACTAATTGAAGAATCTGGTTTTAACTCGTCATCAGACATAAAAGCTTTGTCAGGAAAAAATAGCTGTTGTTCTGACATGTTGGGAGGGGAAGCTGCAGGCTGACTCTCTGAAACATCTCTAACTCCAGAGCTGAAGGAAGTTTCACCCCCTCGTTCATCACCTATGCAAATGCCTATCTGTTCTTTCTCTGTTTTACTTGGTTCGTATTTGGGCACTTCTACACAAAAATCTGTTAGTGAGGGATTCTCACAAGAGGGAGTGAGTACTGTTTCTTGTTCTTGTAATTCTGTCATTCGGTGTGTATTGTGAGGTAGATTCTGACAGGTTATGTTTTCAGGAGTGTTAGTTAAATCGGGCGGTTTCATTACGTAACTGTACTTCTGTGCATTAGAAACAATTGGAACATCTTGACAGCCATTACTTTTCAAATGATGATAACTGGCAGAATTAGTGCCATTTTGTGCACTGTCTGAGTGATTTCCTTTCTCATGCAAATTGTCTTCACAACTTTTATTTATGGTGTTAACAGAAGCATGTTTTCCATGTGTAAACTGATGGGTATTTTCACCAGAGGAATTACTGGGGAGAACAAATTGCCCTTCAGGGAAATATGTCAGCTTATTTCTTGCTGGATAGCAGTCTTTAAAATGGCAGTCATCTTCACCTGCACTCTTAGTTACAGTCTTATTTACCAATGGTATGTTCTGCTCACCATGGAGTAATTCTCTAGTTGTCCAATGCGACTTCTCTAACACATAAGCTGAATTTTCATTGTCACTTGTGAAATTACTACACTGGGCACTTTTTAATACTTGAGGAGATTCCGCATCACATGTTTGGAAAGCGTTATTAACAGTAAGCTTTCCTTCCCAAGAAACTGTCATTCGAATGGGTCCATCACTGCCAGTTATTGTTTGATTTGGCTTCTGCTCCAAGCACACCTCTGTATTTAAGACATCTTTTGAAGTACAGACAGGTAGCGTTTCTGCTTTATTTCCACTGCTAGAACTTTGACACGTACCATCTGCTTCTGTAAGAAAAATGTTTCCTCTGGATACACTATTATACGCTTCATCTGTTTTCAGTAGGATATTAGAAACACTGCAGTCTTCTTTCTCTGTTCTTTCTCCAGTAGGTGGTTGCGTAATAAGTTCCTGCTCTTCTATCACATTTTGAGGCGAAGGATGATCAGAGCAGGTCTCCTGCAAGAAGTTCATTTCTGTGACTCTGGTGTCTGTCGACTTCATTTCCAAACTTGTGATTCCACAGTTTTTAAATGGGATTTGACAGTCTGAGTCATCTTCATGAAGAAGTTTCCACAGTTTGTCATGCACTGCAGCTACATTGGCATCTCCTTTGCACCCAGGTTCTCCAGATTCCAGAACTGACTGGGGATTAGCTTCAAACAGAGATACATCACATGATATACTGCAGAGATTATCTGTGTCACTGCCGTCATGTGAGTCAAAATCACACCTTTGCCCTCTCTCCCTTGGCTCATCACACAGCTTTGCAGAAGAGAGAACAGCGCACAAACATTCTTGTTTATCAGGAGCAGAGTCTGTGTCCCATAAAGGTAAAGGTGAAGCGTCATTCTTAGGTTTCTTGTCATTACTACTGATATCTGTTCCTTGTTTCCAGAAGACTTTTTGGTGACAACTTTCTCTCTTATCACAAGGACCGTCGTGTTGGGAATAGGTCTGTAAATTTGCATTGTTTGCTTGTAATGTCTTCTCAGTATAGAGTGCTTCCGAAGCTGAATGGATGACTCCTACACTCTCGCAAGTCATGGAGATGCCTTCCTTTTCTGTTTCAGGCTCCACACATTGTCTATCACAGTTTTGGGCACAGATTTTAAGACTGTCACCTTGATTCTACAAAAAAAGAAAAAAAAAAAGAAAGAGAAACATGATGGAATTAAAAATTAGGATTGCTGCCTGACACAGACCCAAACTAGAGCTCTGATTTGAAATAAACCTAATTATCTTCTTCTTGTTGTTAATTATGTTTTTATGCTTGTCAACACATATAGTTTATGGAAAGCTTGCCCCTACCAGATGAGGGTGCCCAGGACCCCATCCAGCCAGGCATTGAGCACCTCCTCTAGGGACAGGGCATCCACACCTTCTCAGAGCAGCCTGTGCCAGAGTCTCACTGTCTTCTTAAATCTCCCCTTTTTAGTTTGAATCTGTTACCTTTCATCCTGTCACTCCATTCCCTGATAAAATCCCTCTCCATCTTCCCTACAGGCCCCTGACAAGTGCAGTAACTCTTACTCATCACTGGTTTGGGGCATAAATCCTCCCCCCTTTGTACTCACTGCTTGCCATTAAACCTGTTCCTATCTGACAGCTGTTTACTGGCCTCCATGAAATCATTTGCTAGGTTTCAACCTGATCCCCCTTGAGCTGATTCCTATCACAGCTGTACAGACACCCTTTCAATTTCCTTTTGTTCTTCTGACGGATAACCCAGTTCCTTCCTTCCCTTACTTATCCCCACCTGTTTCTGCTTGCTGCTCCTAGCACATACCCTCTCCTTCATGACAGTGATGGAGCACAACTCGCAGCTGCATTTCTGCACTCACTAAGCTCAGCAGTGCCCCTCAACAAAACATTCAGAACTGTGGTTCTCCATTGCATATGGCAGTTCTAGGATATCTCACACAGCAGCAGATTATTGCTAGTGCCACAGTGGACAATTTCACTGGCCGGTGCAATTCTTGCAGTTTTGGATGTCCTGGAATCTGACAAAATCCTCTTGTTTGCTGCCAGACTACTCAGTTACATGGATGATTTGTGACAGTCCTCCTGCCCAACTTTGCTATAATGAAATTCAGAAATACCTAGAGGTGATGTAAATTTACGTTAGGATGATCAAACTGAGTTGTAACTCAAGTTTTATGAGAACAAGCTGTTCTGACCTGAGAGAGAACAAAATAATGGGCAAAGAGAATCTCTGGCAGGATGAAGAGAGGATCTAATCAGCAGGAAAAAAAAAACACTCCATAAATATGCTAACACAACATATCGTTCTCCCTGAGCTAACAGTATAGGTAGTAAAAATTTTGCTTATGCCACGGAATCTCTCTGAACCTACCAGTTTCAGCAGGACTTCAACCACAAGTCACATAAGGACCAGCTGAGGAACTGGGATTGCTTTGTCTGGAGAAGAGGAGGCTCAGGGCAGGTTTTGTTGTCCTCTCCAACTCCCTCAAAGGAGGTTGTTGTGAGATGAGTGTTGGCCTCTTCTCTCAGGTAATAGCAACAGGACGAGAGAAAATGGCCTCTTGTTGCACTGAGGAGGTTCAGACTGGATATTAGGAAGAATTTCTTCTCAGAAAGAGAGGTCAGGCTCTGGAACATGTTGCTTAGGGAGGTGGTGGAGTCAGCATCCCTGGAGATGCTTAAGGAAAGGGTAGAGGTAGCACTTAGGGACATGGTTTGGTGGGAAATATTGGATGTAGGTGGATGGTTGGACTAAATTATCTTACAGGTCTCTTCCAACCTTCATGATTCTATGAGTCTACCAAAATTACTGACATTCAGTAAGGCAGATGATGCAGGCTCTGAAATCCAGGAGAATCTCATGCTGAGGGTACTGGCTGAATACTAGGTAGGGATGGCATCTTGAATGAAAACTCTGCAGACCTGAAGCTTCCTGGCTGTCTTATATGTAATATCATACAGCTCATGCAGTTGTTATTTAAGATGTTTTATTAAGTTGCTCAGCAGCATTAAATAAATACAGAGTTTCACCTGGCACCAGGCCACGGAGGGTATGAGAAGAGTCAGGAGCTTCCCACCTTGTCTGTCTAATGGTAGGAGGTCACCCAGGACAGCAGTTGCTGCACAAGACAGACTGCAAAGGTTGTTCCAGTTAGGGCTGCTTGGCATCGAGGGGAATGGGAAAGAAAGGAAGTGTAAATCCTTGAGTAATTAGTGCTGTGGTTCTGTGGCTGCTATGTAGCTCTAAGCACATCTGATTCATCACTGACAGAAGGAAAACAGAAAACTTTTCAGAAGTGGTTACCAGTGTTTTTTTCCTAGAAAATATCCCTGGCAGAGCTGTCTCAAACGCTGAGCTCCAGGTAATGCAACAGTGTTCTTCTACACAAACCTCTGTGCCACAATAGGAGGTTGATTCTCCCAAGCCTTTCTTAAGTTACAGTAGCAGATTGCTGAGGAGTTTCTGACTTTCTATACGGGTACTGTGAGAAGCTGCCCACCTATTCCTTGTGTCCAGCTGCCCACCTATTTCTTGTGTCCTGGAGAATAGATTCGAGATGGGATAGATTCTTTGGTTCCTCCTCAGGATCACTCAGTTTGGAATTTACCTCCAAATTTAATCTTCATTCTCATTTGTTTAAAACCCAGATTTGGGGTTGTGGTAATACGTAGCCCCTATCTGTGCAGACATCTCTGTCCTACTTAATTTTTGACTATTACAGAGTTTTAGTTATGGGTGCCCAAAGAATCCACTCTGTCAATCAGTGTAAGCTGCTCTTTGTTAGTTCTGGTATTTAACTTATTGTACTGCAGTTGGAAAAAAGAAAAAAGAAAAAAAAAAGATGCCTTAGGCAAACCACAGCAACACGTAACTTCAGGGAACTATTAGTAAGTCAATTTCAGTAGGGAACTGTTCTCTATCGTAAGTACATCGTGTGCTGCTAAAATGTGATGGGAATTTTATATATCATAAAAACAGAGAGACTTACAGATGTTTTTCAGGCATAGTGACTTTTTATTGCTTACGACACTCCAGTGGCCAGATTATAGTCAATCTCTGAATGTCAGCTGGGAGACGTTATTACTCAATGAATATAAATGAGGCAGAGCTGTGGAACTGGGAAAAACCTGTGTTTATTTGTTAAAACTATTTTGTGTGTGTGTGTGTGTGTGTATGTGCACTTGGCTATGCACTTTAAAATGAGTAAGGTGAGACTATTTATGATTTAATACTCATAAATATATATCTGCAGACTTTACTACCTGAAATAAAAAGTATGACCCAATTCTCCTGCTTAGGAAAGTTGGTGGAGCACCGTACCAGTACAGTGCAATCAGTGTGCTGATTTCCCACATCAGTTTCCTACCGACAACATAAAATATGTATTATCCTTGGAGAGCATCAATTTGGGGGCCTGATGTGTTATTGCTTTTTGCATTTTCCACTGGAATGTCTAAACCTTTCATTGCTTTACTTTCAAAAAGCAGAGCTCAGTTTATCTCCACACCGTTAATCCTCTGGATTAAATTCCCCTCCTTGGTATAAATTCAGAGTAAACCTTTGTCGATTTGTTTATGGCTTCCAGCACCATAAATGGAGACAATTTTGTTCTTTGAATATAAACTGAAGTAAATCAAGCTGTTCTCTGCTCACAAAAGAGATGTGAGAAACTTTCTGGCTGAAAGAAACATTGCTTTGATAAGACCTGTGCGATAGCCAAAATATCAGATTTCCCTATCCAGCTGTCCAGAGTCCCATTAGTGCCTCTTACTATTATCAGTCTCACTCTATAATTAGAACAGCTTATGGTTTATTTGGGCCTTTTTCAAAACCAGATTTCCTTCCCAGACGTAGCTGTCATTCAGAAGTGCATGAATAGTATCTTTCAAAGTAATTTAAATTTGCATTATTTTGTGACAAACAGGAATGAAAACCATTCAAATCAGTAGAACAGCTCTTTCTATCAAACGATAAACACTTTACTTACCCTGGGTGAGACGTTTTCAGATGGCACCTGATTTTGCTCAGACAAGCCCCAAGTCCTTTTCTGTTCCCAACGAGAGCCTTTATCTGCCTCTTCTGTATGACACAAACCAGCCTGCATTTGCAAGCTTTCTGTCTCCTCACAGATTTGTGTTGAAAGGACACCTTCCTGACTTGGAAACAAAGCACTGGATTCAGTTTCTGCTGCAGTCTGAAAAGACTGACCTATATTACTTACATATCTGCAAAGCTCTTTAGGATTCAACAACTTTAAAAGGTTTCTTCTTAGACTTTCTGTTAAGGTAGAGACAGCATGCCTCGCATTTTCTTCCAACAAATTTCTTTTCTCTTCTTCTGGTGTCAGTGAGCTTTCATCCACCAAGTCCACATCCATATTGCCTTCTGTCATTGTTTCTGAGGTCAGATCTGTCAAAGCAGCACCTGTGTCACCAGCAGAGGAGTCCGCCATCGCATGTGCATTATCCCCATTCTGCGGCTTATCTGTTGAGAAATCTGCAGCTGACTGGACACTTCCATTACTATTTTCTTCCGTCTTAAGGTAGTCATTTTCAAGGGCTGCAGGTGCAACTGGCACTTTACAGTTCTCTTTGTCTTTCAAACCAGTAGTTTTCTCCCGGTGGTGTCCAACAGTTAGAGTCATCTCTGTCTGCAGAGTGGACTGGCTGTAAGTAGAGGGGTCTCTCCTTACATTTACTCCTTTGAATTTTGAGTGATGACCACAGAGGCCAATGGTGATATCCATAGGCGTAGTGTTATCTGACACTTGAAGCAGGCACGGCATTTCACTGAGGAAGTAAGCACACCCATCACAATCCTTACTCAGCTTTAAATCATCTTCATCATCGCTTTCTAATAAAAACTGTAATTTCTTTTCCCAGATTTCATTGTCACGGACCGTCACCACATCTGAACATTCTAAATACTCGAGGTCGTCATCACAAAAGTCATCACTTACACTTGGATAGATTTCCAGAATGCTATCAGAATTTTCAGGATCATTTTTTACAAAATAACTGAGATTTACTATGGGACTGTCCCACTCACTCAGCAGGGCATTCCTGGGTAGAGATCTATCGAGCTCAGTCTTTTCATATGCCTGGACGTCTGCCAGAGAATGACCAGAAATGAAGTCTTCCACGTGAAGGCAACAGTTGTCTGTACAGTCAGTGAACGGATCTGTAGGGTGGGAATGCACCTGTCTGCTGCAATTTTTCTCTGCTTTTCCAGCAGTGGCATAGACCATACTGTTAAAATTAGTTAGGTCGTCACCATTCTGTGATACATCCCTTACAAAGCAAGTATTTTCTTCCGTTTTAAATACGTTTTTAACATCCATGTTGTCTTCCATGTTATGCAAGAGTTTGCAGGATTCCTCACATGTGAACAATACTTTTGAGCTTCTCGTGTAACAAAACACTAATTTTTGAAGAGCTAGAATTTGTTTAAATTAACGTGGGGTCACCCTCATAGGTGTAACACTTTCGTTGCGAAAAATGTTCCTCGTCCTGCTCATTTTAGCCTGGAGTTTCCCTCATAGTCATTTAGGTCAGCAAGCAATTATGATTTTTGTACATCATTCCCACTCAGCAAGAGTTGAACAGAAGGTCAGTCTAGCTGTCAAACACTTCCCAGACACCGTCCAATAAAGTGAGGCATCTTGCTCTGTGCACCTGCAAATAAGAGAAATCTAAAGGTTAAAATTATTTTTAAAGCAAGTCCACATATTTTCTAACAGACAGTAAACTGCCACAAGTATTTCCAGAAAAGGAGTCACCGTGATCTAAAAACCCAGATCAAACATTAACAGCAGTAACTATAATCCTGTTAGATGTGCAGAGCCACTTACAGGGGAGATGCTGCAGCTGTCCAAAGTGATTTGTGCTAGGAAGCAAAATCCTTCAGCATGCCTGCACAAACACACAGCAGCAGAGAACATGCTTTAGTGCACGTCATTTAGACATTTATAAACGCTAACAGAAATATATAGACCAATGCATATATTGACACAAGCACAACTTCCACAGTACCAGGTAGCTGCTGTTCTGATGGTCACACTAGCATCATAGAGACATATGTGTATACATATACATGTAAAGGAAATAGGTAGGAAGGAAGTATCATTTAGAATGTGATTCAAAGTTGCATTAAATGTCGTGATTTAGAGAAGGGGCTCAGTAGGGCAGGTTGATGGTCAGGCTCGACGACTTTGAAGGTCTTTTCCAATCTGGATGACTCTATAATTCTGAATTCTAAAATATGTTTGTAGCAATATCTATTGCTAATATCATAGCAATCCCATGGCTGTGAGTTTGCCATTTATGTGGTGAGAGAGTAACGAAACGAGGCTGGCCAGCTCCAATTTCCTGATTAAATCTTACTTTCAAACAGTTGTGCAGTAGCAAAATGGTGAGGCAAAACAGAACTTAGGTAAAAACAAGGTGAAATACACCAAATATCTTCCATCAACTAAACAACTAAATATAAAATAGTATGCAAGAATCTCTCTTTCCTTGCAAAAACAAACAAACCAACAAAGAACCTTTTATTTTTTAAAAGATTCTCAAAATCATAATTTAAGGCATTTTGGATACTTCAGATGCTCCTGTATGCTGCTGGAAGCGTTCTGTGTGATTCTTCACTACAGTCTTTTCCACAGTCCAGGAATTCTACCACCAGAGTAAACCATTTGATCTCAGGAAAGATGCCAAACTAAGCATTCTGAAAGATAATGTCCTGTTTGTGTTCACAGAACTGGCAGGACAGATGGAACAGCATGAAAACCCTCCCTGCCATTCCGCTCATCTGACAACGTGGCATAAAGACACCTCTGCTCAATCTCCCTTTCCTTCACAGCTACTTCCACTGCGGCCTTTCCCTGCTGCCTCTCACAGCTGCAAGGTGCCACAACTCATTGCACACACTCATCAAAGTCAGTAAGAAAATACGAGGGGAGCTAATGGCCAAAGAGCAAGGTGCTCACAAGGCTTGCTTGGAATCTGTTTCCCATAAACAGCATAGTCTGGCTGGGTATATTTTCACTTCTTTCAGGGAAACCCTGCCAAGGACACCTTTTCCAGAGAGTTACTAGAAGGGGAAAAGCAGGATGAGAAGAAGGTTAAAGGGAATGATACGGGATATTGACCTCTGAGGGGAAAGGAGAGGGAAAGGTGGGGGTGGGGGATGGAGAGGAGAAGCCACACAGCTGGTACTGCTGATCCCCATGGAGGCATGGGGCAGGCAGCTGAGGTTGAGGCCTCTCAGCATGCCACCTTGGAGCCCAAGAAGCAATCTGGTTCAAGATCCATTGCAACAGGGGCCTCCCTACCCCAGACGGCAAGAAGAAAACATTTCATGTGTATTGTGGTGGTTTTAAATAATGTGGGCACCTGCTGACTGGGCCAATACTCCACGCTTGCTCCATGCCAGTGTTCAAAAGTCAGTCTAGGCCCCATGTGCAACCAGAGGCTGGAGAAAAACAAGGCACTGGATCCCTTTATCTTCAACCTTTCAGATCCATGATTGCATTTTGCTTTCCATTTCTACTCTGAGAAATACAGATATTTAACAGGAAAAGAAGAGCACTAGAGATTAATCTTTCCATCATCTGCTTGATTACAGGGCCATGAACTAACCCCAGCACTCATGCATCGCCTCTTAAATATGCATTTGCCTAATGCTCCCTGTTGCATTCTTTCAAATCTGCTTTCATTTTTTTTTTTGCTTTTCTGAAGACCAGATGCCTCTTCCCTCTTTTTTTTTTCTTTTTCTTTTTTCTTTTTGAGGGTATAAATTATTTTAGAAGTAATTTTCCCAGATGAAAAGAGCCTTGGCAACGATTTTTAATGCGGATTGACTCATGAATACTTTTTACCAGAGCAATTGTACTACACAGTTATCATTATCTTAGTTCAGCTGCATTTTGACATTAAGGGGAAAAAAAAGCTGTCAGATTTATTGATGTGAAAATTATATTAGATTGCTGTGCATTATGTCATATCCAACAAGGGAAATTAAAGGAAAATAATGCTCCATGAGGAAAATGACCATAAATTATGCCTTTCCACCAAAGATGAAAACATTATTTATTTTTCTTTTTTTTAATTTGGAGAGAAAATAGTATTAGATATAACTCTAATTTCAATTATTGGATTTAGACAGAAACTGTAAAAAGATTTGTTAGCATGATACTCTCTCTGCTCCTCAAGAAAACATGTCACAGAAAAGACAAAACAAAATCCACCAAGGAAAGACAAACTGGAGATCATAACAGTTTACCATCAGCAATTGGCTAATGATCTGCAAATGAGCTCAAATCCTCATAAACCAGGCTGAATCTTTGGTGGAAAGACAAGAGAGTACTTAAGGCACAAGGGTGCTCTGGTTGCATGATTCAGGTCTTGTTCTGGACAGCAATGCCACTATCTGCTGAGACAGGTACATGGTGAGAGGAGGACAGAGAAGCAGTGCTGTGGAGATGTAATTAAGGTTTGAAGAGCAAATGGAAAGAAGGCTCTTGTTTAGGTTCTCTAAGGAGCTGTCATTGCATTTCCACCTGTTGTAGAGAAAAGGACAGGTTATACCTGGACAAGCTGTATTTCCCTTTCCCCCTCCTCCACCCATCAAACAGATTTATCTCCTCTGCATGCAGATCATGCCTTACACAGTGCTTTACAGCCACCTGCAATCTCCACAGAAATGAAGCATAGAGGGGTGAACCCAGCATAGGGCAGTTGTCTCTGCCTGGCAACCTGGAGATCCTAGGGCCAAGTTGCTGGGTACGTGTCTCTCTGCATCTCAGCTGGGATGCAACTGAGCCTAATGCCCTAGGAACCAGGGTAAGGAAATGCAAGCATCAACATGGAAATGGCACCTTGGGAACTGCAACCTGCAGCTGGACAGGACTCAGGGCAAACAGGGCTGACAGAAACCTGTATCACAGCAGTAACAGGCCATAGAAATAAAGTAACTCCTTAAGCAAAAGAATGACTGGTAATAAGTACGAGAACAAGTAAAACATGTAGTCAGCATTTCTCCAAGGAAAACATAATAAAACAAATTAAATTAAATTATTCACACACAGACACACACACAAAAGCTTTTTCATTTAAAATTGACACCTCGTTACAGTTCCATACTGTTTTTTATGAACTTATTTGCAGTGAAAATTTGGCTTGAAATTCCAATTTTAAATTTTAAAAAATGATTTTTTCCCCATCTAATTTTCATGCAGATATCTACTTTCTTTTCCAGATTGAACCTTGTTTTGGAATCTTTTTTAGTTTTAAATATTTGATTATTTATTCCAGTTGAGACAAAGATATCTTTTTTTGGAAAATTACCCTTTAATATGAGGAGAACGATGTCTTAACTGCCCCTCATTCTTAATATCAGCCATTTTGCAGATGGTCTTGGACACAAAATTGCCCCTAATTGTTTCCTAAGGGGTTGTAGGATTAGCTCAAGTGTTGGCAAAGTTGTTTCAAGCAACAAAAATATACAAACCTTGGTTAAATAGTGGAAGTTAATTTTCCTCTCCTGTCTTACAGTCTTTTCCTACTTTACTTCATTACTAGCAAAAGCGATTTCATCCTTTCAAAGCAGTTTTAATTCACAGGGGCATTTCTACAAAACATCACGTTTTATAAATTTAGGAGAAAATTTGTGTCTTCCTGTTTGTTGCTCCTGGAGTCAATGAAAAAAACTCCCTCTGATATCTCCCTAAGTTTTTCCCCTTATTTTCTACCTTTTTCCATGTAATCTGATCTCAGCAACTGCCCACGCTTACTCCATCCTATCACTCAGGGGCACCTGTCCATGCCATGCCCGCAGCACCTGCCCATGCCCACGGATTGCCTCCTGTCTTATCACAGGACACCAGTCCTTGTGCCAGGGACCATTCTGCATATGCACAATGGACACCTGGTCCATGTCTGTATCTCACACAGCACCGCAGTTCAATGACCAATGCAAACATGCTCTGACAACAAGGGCATTGCCTAGGTACATCAAAACCTCCACGAGTACAGCTGCACGTATCCTACAGATCCCCAGCCTCACGCCCACCTGGCACAAAGGGCTGGGAAAGAAGAACCTATCCCAGCCCACGCAGGGTTATCTTAACTCAGCATATGGAAGGAATGGAACTGACAACCCTCAATTGTCTCACGTTAAGAAATACTCTTCCCCCAGCTGGTATTTTGGCTTTCATATTCCAAGTTGACACGGGGTCTGGGATACCTGATAATTCAAGAAACACGGCTAGCTAAATAAATAATGAGTGTTTGCAACCTCCTTAGACCATATCTGTAGTATATTAGCTGCCATCCTCAATGATTGCTGGGCTTCACAGCACCTGGTGAACCCCTTTCACTTAACTGGTCAGGGATTAAATCTGATTGCATTTCTGTGCACAAGCCTACAAATATGCAAGTCCACACTATGCTTGTAGTTTTTTATTGCACACTGTCATGACTAATATGAGATTTGCAGTTGAATCATTATTTTCTACTGATTTTTTGGTCTGTACTCCTTAATTCGCTTTGTTAATCAAGAATCCCATGATGCATTTTTGAAGGCTCCATGCATCAGCAAGAGTATGAAAATCTCAGTTTTCAGTTTCCAGAAAAATAAAACATTAAACCACTGGCCAACGCTGAGAGGAGAAATCTTGAAATGATGAAAAGTAAAAGCGCTGAAATCAAAAGGAAACTAGAGGTGCATTCATGTCTATTTTTGTAAAGCGCATGCTTTTCAAGCCACTGCCCATCAATGTCCTGAGTCCTGATGAGGTACTTGAGCACAGCTTGATGACAAGTGAAGTGGAAACTCTCTCAGACACATCAGTTTTAGTCCCGCAGTTCAGGCAGTGCGGTTCCGAACAGATCTGTGCACTTCAAGACTTCCTGTGCTGATTTCAAGGAAGGAATTCTGCATCGCTTTTCTCAGTAAATCTCTGAAATTTCCAAATTCTCGCTTCTTTTTCCCACTGTGTTGCTACCCTTTCTTATTCTGTTCTGTGCTAAAACAGACACCTGGCAAGCAGATGATGAGGAGATTTGACACGCAGATATACTTCCTAGGAGATGCAATCGGTAATTGAGATGCAGCATCACCAGTGCTGAATACAGGAGGATGGACACTTTTCTACTTCTGATGAGTGAATGTTAATTCTACACAACTTCATGGACGAATTCTGAGGTCCACATACGAAATGTAAGACTGATATAATTGCAGAATTCCAGTCAAAACGTGTTGGGTATGACATTCAGTGTTCTTATTTCTCTTAATGTTACAAAAACTAACTGAAATCAGACAGATCTGATGAAAGAGGTACATCTCACAATCAGGGCTGATAGAAGATGTGGGGAGCAGAGGGAGCTTCCCCCTTACCAGGACTGAGATCTTTGTTCATTTTTTGTTTTGTTTGGCTTTTTTGGTAGGCTGAATGTCATCACTGACTGGAAAATGAATCTACATTATCCTGAATGAGCATAAGGACAGTCTTGAATATACAGGAAGCATAATCTTTCTCCTGTTTACATACCAGGATGTGAGAAAGATGTCAATACATGCTTGCCTACTCTATTAACACTTCTCTATCAGACAGATCATGTTCAGAAAGCCAGTAACTTATCTGCCTCACTGTTCATCTGAAGACACTTGGGCTGAAAGAACAAATTCCCCAAATGCCAGCAGTTTTCTAATATTACCTCCACTCTAGAGGCTAAAGTCTGGGATCTGAACCTGCCCATTTGAAAAGCATGTGGGACATAAAGGAGTTCTGTCCCAGCCTGGCCGTGCTCTTAGTCTATGTGCAATACTATGGAAAGCAAAGGTACTTTCATCTAGACACAAACAGGAAAGTTTGGGCTGAGGGAATGGCCACAAGAAGGTTTTTTTGTGTGTAGTTATTTATTCCTATGGTAATCAGGGAATTGGGACTTTATACATATTTTTGTTAACAAATCAGTTTGAATTGTTTAAAGAATAGGCATGAAAAGCCATATATCGCTGTCACGGTGATTCTTAGAATGCATATGTGAAAAATGAAGGAACAACACAGTTACTGTAGTAGCTTGCAATATAGCAAATAAATTGCAGTATCAAAAGCAACATAAAATGAGACATCACTGTTTACAAAGCTCTCACTTTTATGACCATGACTCTGGGGTTGATTGCTATTTTATCACTGTGACTCTTGGTTTGCAGAGATAGAAAGACAGCACATGCCAAGTCTAACAAATCACCTTACATGTCCTTTCCACAACCATAGCACTGTACAAACAGCACCCAAGCTGCCGTCCAGGCATTTCTGAAATCCAGGTCATTTGCTCAAATGCAGACACGTTTCAAGGTTAATGCCCCTCACTACAAGAAAGACACTGAGGTCCTGGACTGTGTCCAGAGAAGGGGAACGATGCTCTGAAGTGTCTGGAGCACAAGTCCTGTGAGGAACAGCTGAGGAAACTGGGATAGTTTAATCTGAAGAAGAGGAGGCTCAAGGGAGACCTCATCCTCTACAACTACCTGAAAGGAGGCAGTGGAGAGGCAGGGGTTGGCCTCTTCTTCCATGTAACCAGCAATAGGATAAGGGAATGGCTTCACGTTGTGTCAAAGAGAGATTCAGGTTGGACCTTAGGAGAAATTTCTTCTCTGAAAGAGTGGTCGGGCAGTGGTACAGGTTGCCAGGGAGGTGGTGAGGTCCCCGTTCCTGGAGGTGTTCAAGGAACGTTCAGATATTGTACTGAGGGACATGGTTTAGTGGGAATTATTAGTGGCAGGTGGGTGGTTGGACTGGATGGTCTTGGAGGTCTTTTCCAACCTTGGTGATTCAATGATTCTATGAGAATTCACTCTACGTTCTCCCTGGAAAAGTTTATTAAATGTCTTAACTTGTTTGTAAAGAGTTTGTATGCAGTTTGCCAAGCTATAACACTCCTCTAACACCCAAAATTCCATCCACACCTGTTCCCAGACTGACAAATCTTTTGCATACAGGGATACATGCAGCTTTTCTCTTCCCCATCCAGGCTGCCTCCAACAGAGGTTTTTTACCTCGTAGCAAATTCTCTACATTTAGCATATTTTCTCCTCACAAGACAAAAGGAAACACAACACAATTTTCCTGCTGAAGAAAAGATTTACATTAGAAACAGGCATTACATTCCAATTTAGATTCTTTTTTTTTCTCATGAGGTATTATATTTTCTGTAGGGAAATTCACAAAATATTTTTTTATTTATGTAACTTCCTTTGGAAGGCTGAATTTTTGGAAATTTCCTTTTCCTAAGAGCTTGCCATGCATGTTTTTCACTATTTACAAGCTTACTCTCGAGTTCTTTTTAAGACCTTTTCATGTCGCATAAAACAAACCTTTCACTGAAAGTGTTCTCTTAAGTTTCACCAATGTCAGCGTGTTTCTGGGTCATTTTTCAGTGTACCCATCAGTACTGATGGAGCCAAATCCACGTGAAATTCCTGATCTGCTTTCCCCTTCCCCTAGGTGACAGCAGCTTTCCAAAGTGATTTGGCAACACAGCTATAAAAACACTTTCCAGAAAAAGTTGTTCCTTTCTATTAATGCTGTGGTTGTGACCACATTCTTCAGTGTTGCCATATTTCATAAGTTAAAATTTCCAAGATGACAAAAAACCGCAATTCTAAAATGTAATTATAACTTGGCATATTGGTAAGCATTCGAAGAGCTGTTTGCTCACTGCTGAGTCTAATATTCGATGGAGTAATAGTGAGAACCATACACAAAAGGGTTTACAATGACTGTGTTCCCTGTGCGTTTCTGTATCTCATATTACTGAAATTCTGACTCAATTCTGTCTGGAATCTCTAACGCTGAAATACAAATAACAACTATATAATCATATTATCCTTTTAAAAATACATCAAGACACTGTGATTAAATCAAATATTTAGAGCAGCATGCCTGTCAAAACGCCTACAATGTCAGAAATCAGACTAGCAAAATAGCAAACTACCGCACAACCTGAACCAATTATCGCATCTCCATTGTATTAACAAGCTCTGGATGAGAAAAAAAACATCAATGAACTTTCGGCTGTTCAGAAACCAGGCACCTGTAAAATGTGCCCCTGGCAAACACACTGAGATACAGCATGCTTCTTTACCTTCTGACATCAGAGATGTTTGGAAAACTTCTTGCAGTAGTGCACTACCTATTATAAACCGCACCACAGTATAGAGAAAACACCACAGCTATAACTCCTTGGCAAGAAGAACAAGCAACTACTCTGCGTATGCCTAACGAAGAGCTTAATATAGAGTAATTAAAAAAAGCAATCACAGCACAGCTCTTAACACTGATCTGTCTTCATCTATTTTTAACGTCTGTCAAGCATCTGACACTGTCAGCATGAGCAATTTGTGCATGCAACCGAGCGACCAGATTTTTTCGAGGAAAGGAGGAAATTCTTAACTGGGGAGCAGCAGGCCATGCAGCGTGGATTGAGAAAGAATAAAATGCCTATTTCTGGACACCCAGCACCACTTACACATTCCTCAGAGAAGGAAGTTGCTTCATGTGAGGCTTTTGCAATTCAGTTTCCCTTGCTGAAACTTAATGGAAATATCACCAGAGTGTAATTTTAGAAACCTTTAGTAGAATCTTACGTGCAACTCATTATCAAACGTTATCAGAGCCAACTGCTGCAAAACAAACCAACCAACTCAGCTCACACTAAATCACTGTATTTGCGTAGAGCATTAGGAATAAGGTAACTTGCTCTTCACTCGTTTATCTTTTACAATCAGTTTTTTATTTTCTGCAATAATTTTTCAATTTGCACACAGGGGAAATAAGTACCCAAGTCATCCTAAAACTACAATACAAGCAATTTGACCTCTCAAGCCAGAAACATGCACTTACCCTTGTGTGCTCTCTTTGGGTCTTAGCAGCCGACCAGGTCTGCAGTTTGACTCTGCACTACAAGGCAAAAGACACGTAGTTCGAGCATTTTGTTTCTGAGCCGAGAAGCTAGACGAAAGCTTCAGTGTTGCTTTGCTAGCGTGACCTTACATAGTGAGTCTGGTCACTGCAGTTTGTCTTTTAGGAGAGACTATTTCATTACACGTAGCAGATGGCTCTTCCTGGGAAAACCTCTGCCAGAGGCACAGCGCGAGCTGG
Organism: Excalfactoria chinensis; assembly: GCF_039878825.1. Lineage (NCBI taxonomy): Eukaryota > Metazoa > Chordata > Aves > Galliformes > Phasianidae > Excalfactoria > Excalfactoria chinensis. The sequence goes on from NC_092857.1 coordinate 827,390, forward strand.
CAGCCAGGAGGGCAGATCCTGCTTCACAGAGGGCGACCAGCATTTCCTCGTGGCCCTGGGAGAGGGGAAGTGTTGGCCTTAGGTTTTCATAATAAGGCTCTGGGCTCACTTTTAAAGCACATGTTCCCGAGTACTTAACCTCTTTGCTAGGCATGGCTGAAACTTCTGACCTGCTTCAAGCTGAGCAAGCAAATATTCTGCAAAATGCTGAGAAAATATGAACAGCTCTCCCCAGCAGATAGGCTGGGGGAGATAGAGTGAACAACAAACTTTTAAAATACACACACACAAAAAAAACCACCTAATAATTCACATCTCTTAAAGGCAGTGATTATCCAGTGCGTACCTAATGAACTGTGAAGTGAAAAAGGTGAAGCCACATGAGGAACACATGGGGATCTGAGCTCAAGAAGTGCAGAAAAGTCTGAACAACCAGTTCAGTGCCATGTTCTTTCCTGATGGTTTGCGGAAAAATCAGCAGAAATGCTGACTGCTGAACACAATTGCTGAACACTTCTCACTCCCAGTGCTCTCCAGACTGGGGGTGATGGCCAGAAAATTATTCAGCAAAGTCCAGAGCACATATAGCCACCCTCCTCTAGAGAGCAGCAGGGATGTCTGTGATTTATTTCAATATTTCATGGTCCAATAGTCAAAATAATCCCCAAGGAAATGAGCAACCAGGATTTGGGACAGGCTGAAGGAGTTAGGCTTGTTCAGCCTGGAGAAGAGAAGGCTGCGGGGTGACCTCATTGCAGCCTTTCAATACCTGAAGGGAACCCACACCCAGGAGGGGAGTAAAGTCTTTGAAAGGGCTGATAATAGCAGGACTAGGGGAAATGGATCCAAGTTGAAGGAGGGAAGATTTAGGTTGGATGTTAGGGGGAAGTCCTTTACTAGGAGAGTGGTTAGGCCCTGGAACAGGCTGCCCAGGGAGGTTGTGGATGCCCCGTCCTTGGAGTTGTTCAAGGCCAGGTTGGACGGGACCCTGGGCAACCTGATCTAGTGGGTGTGTATGTTTGGTGGCCCTGCTAGGCAGGGGGGTTGGAACTACGTGATCCTTGAGATCCCTTCCAACCCGGGTGATTCTGTGATTGGGATGACCTTCCAGCTGAGTTAATTGTCACTGTGTGGAGATGCACAGCAAGGACAGCATGCAGCCTAGGGTGGATGTGGATACACACCCATCATCAGGGAGCCAAATTCACCATCCTACCCGTATCCATGTAGCATACATATTGCTTTTTGCATCTAACTTGGGAGTTAAACGTGGTTAACTCTACAGGACAATATCACTCAGTGTTATGTCTAACTCCACACATTGCTTCTCAGAGCACTGGGCCCTGGATGCCCGCAGCAGATGTTTGCTGTCACCTGCTCTGCAATGTTCTGGCTTAGGCTGGGCAGCAGGCATAGCGAGCTCATGGGCTGCTCCCAACGCTGCGGCTGGGTGCCACACAGACACATCCTGCAGGAATAAGGGCAGTCACGTTTGAATCATAGAATGGCTCGGGTTGAAAGGGCCCTCAAAAACCACCAAGTTCCAACCCCTGTGGCTGACTGACATATCAAGCACTGGATCAGATGGCCTGGCTGTGAACACCTCCACGCTCTGTGTTCACCCACAACTCCTCTGGGCAACAGCATCAGGGCCTCACTGCTAACAACTTCGAATCTAAATCTCCCCTCCTTCAGTTTAAAACCATTGCCTCTTATCCTCTCACTATCCACCCGTGTGAAAAGCTGCTTTCTCTCCTGCTTATAACCTCCCCCAGGTACTACAAGGCCGCAGCGAGGTCTCCCCGCAGCCTTCTCTTTGCCGTGCTGAGCCGCCCACTCCCTCAGCCCGTCTCCGTGGACGCCTCTCCTCTGGACTCTCCTAACCAGAAAGCCACGCTTAACCACTGCCTGAAACGTAATCTCGAAAGAACAGTCCACTTTGTGCAACGCGAAGCGATGCGGGTTCCCCTCAGTCCACGGCCGCCTTCGTCCCGCAGACGCCTCTCCCGGGCACCGCGACCCGAACTCGGCTGCGGCTCGGACAGAAGGAGCCCTGCCTGCCCGGCCCGCTTCCCAGCTCCAGCACCGCCCGCAGCCCTACTCCGCCCGCCGGCCGCAGAGCACGCCGTGCCCGCTCGCTCCCGTGCGGCTGCGCCGGCCGCGTCCTTCCGGGAGGGAGCGCCGCCCGGGGCGGGCCGTGGCCGGCGGCAGCGGCGCGATGTCGGAGCCGCCTCGCAGCCCGCCGGGCTCCCTGCCCCTCAGCCGCCTGGCGGAGCCGCTGCTGCGGAGGCTGAGCGAGCTGCTGGACCGCGCGGCGCCCGGCAAGGGCTGGCGGGAGCTGGCGCAGCGTGCGGGGAGCCGCGGCCGCGTCCGGCTGAGGTGAAGGGCGGCGAGGGGCGGCGGGGAGACCCGGAGCGGAGGGGCGAGGGGGGGAGGCCAGGCCTCGCGGCGGGGCAGGTCCGGCGCCGGGTGCTGTGTCGGGGCCTGCGGGGCCGCGAGGAGGCGAACAGCCGAGCAGCCGGTCCTGCTGGGCCCACCCGGAGTGCGGCCCCGCTGCTCGGCCTGCTGAGCGGCACGGGAGCCCCGGGTGGCCTTCCGTGTGCCGGTGCTGTGCCCGGTAGGCTGAACACAGTCGTCTTCTTCAGCTTCTCCTTCCTCGGTCGCTTTCTGTGCATCGCTTCCTGCTCACGTTGCTTGCTGTGCCTGCTCCAGGTCTTGCCTAGGGAGCGTTGTCCGAAAGACAGGGCTGGGGGGGTACATCTCCCCTCTCTGATGGCAGTGTTCACTGAGGTGGGAAGGCAGAGCCTGAAGTCCGGTGTGGCTCCTTTGTAGGGCCGTGGCTGTAATTCTTTACCTGTGTTATCTACTAAAGTGCAGTGATGTTTTTGTGATACGTGTAAGCATCTTGCCTGCAGCTTTCTGTGGCACTGTGAGTTTATAAATGAAGCACTGATGGATCCACAGCTCTCCCCATTCCCTTGTTGTCTGTGTTACTTTAATCTGTTGTGATTGAAAGCATATGAAGCCTTAAAACTGAAGCTTCAAAGTGTGAAAGTTTATACTTGAGGATAAATCATAGAATCATAGGATGGCCTGGGTAGCAAAGAACCACAGTGACCATCCAGTTTCAACCCCCTGCTATGTGGTGTAGGGTCTCCAACCAGCAGCCCAGGCTGCCCAGAGCCACATCAAGCCTGGCCTTGAGTGCCTCCAGGGATGGGGCATCCACAGCCTCCCTGGGCAGCCTGGAAATGCACAGGAAATGTTAGGAGGCTGCAGTAGTCGCTGGTCTAGCAGTTGCTTTGGGTATCTCAGCTTTCCTGGGTGTTCCTGTAAGATTCTGACTCAGTCCTTACTGCTCCTGAACCAGGCAGGTGAAAATGAGAGGTGCTGCACTTGTTTTTTCTATTCAGACTTTGAAATGTGAAAACTAGATTTCTCAGTATGTTTGGTAGGATTTGTTAGGTCCAAGCGTCTCCTATTTCTATAGCTTGCAGCTCATTAATACTAATTTCTGTCTGTGGAAATGCTGCTTCATAATGTCCGGACTCCTGAAACTTGAAGGAAATACTGTAAGTACGTTCAATCAGCTAAGATAACCCCTTCTCTCTACATTTTCTTTTTTAACCTTTCTAACTCAGCTCCATTTTTCATAAAGAGCACTGAGAAGTTCTATGCCGTGTCTTTTGTCTTTTTATTTTGCAGCCCCCTGGATTTAGAACAGTGTTCCCTCAAAGTGCTGGAGCCAGAAGGAAGCCCAAGCTGGAGCCTATTGAAGCTGCTAGGTGACAGGGGCTGCACAGTAGTGGAGCTGGTGGAGTTCTTGCAGTCCATGGAGCACACTGAGGCTCTCCAGTGTCTCAGCTATTCAGGTCAGCTCTGGTTTGTACTTCCACTGCAGCCATGTGTTTTGCTCTAGAAATACTGAAGCATTCATTTCTAGGGTAGAAGGGTTGTTAGCACTTGAGTTCTAGTAATTGGTATTTGTTTATATGATTCTGAGATTAAAAGTAGGTCAAGTAGATAAGCAGGCTTAATGTAGTATTGTTGTAGGCTTGGACTTGGCTGCATGGACATGACAGGTGCTGTCATTCTCTTTGCTGACTGTGTTCTGTATTCAGCTCTGCCTTTGGGAGATGTTTATAGAACAGAAGTAGCTGGGTTAGAAAGACCAGTAGCTTTGCCAGCCATTTGTTCAGGCTTCAGGTTTTGTGAACTGCATTTCATAGCTTACCCTAATTGAAAGGGAAGGGTTCAATTAGCACCAGTTCTAGTGCACCTTGAATTCATTCCAGCTTCCTAATTGGACAGCAAAACAAATGAAGTAGCAAAGAACTGGATTATTTTCTGCTGTCTGATGCATTCAGCCTGCTTCTTCACAAAAAGTTTAAGAGTGTGGGCAGTGCATGGGCATGCACAGTAGGAATACAGACCAAATTCTTCTTGCTCTGGTTCTACGCTGTACCCCTTTTCTATGTCCTCCTTCAGGATATGATGAATCTCAGTCACTAGGAAGCTGCAAAAGCTTCTCTTTAAAACGGTGAGTAGGAATGTGCAAGTCTTGCACATGGGAATCTTGTGGCAAGATTCTGGCAGAAGGCCATGAAGAAGATAAAGGGCCTGGAGCATTCCACGCTAATAAGCAAAGGAACACCTTCACAGTGAGGGTGACAGAGCACTTGCATAGGCTGCCCAGTGAGGTTGTGGAGTCTCCTGGAGATGTTCAAGACCTGTCTGGACACCTACCTGTGCAGCTTGCTGCAGGGAGCCAGGGGCTCGGACTCAATGATCTCTGGAGATCCCTTCCAACCCCTACAATTCTGTGACTGTCACTCTATGAATGAGAATAAGACTAGCAAGCAGACTGACATACTGATAGCTGTCCTTTTCTTTGGATAGACTGAGAAAGGATGCTGTGGGCTTAGAATTATTGTTAAAACAATGGTGGGGTTTTTCAGATGAGCTACTATAGCAGTGCTTTGCAGCCATTTCATCCAGTTGAGGCATCTGCTTTGTGCTAAACTAGGAGCAGCAGATTTGTTGACTGAAGTGTGATTGAGCTACGTGATAGTTTTGTGCACCCGAATTGTACCACGGTAGGCTTGGCAGAAAGGAGGGGAGTCACTGTCATATTGTTGAGGCTGGATTGTGCTTCTAAGAGGCAAGAGGGGGATGTTCAGCAGAAGTATGCTATCTTGTATATGCTGGTTGGTGGAGGAGAACTGAAAGCAAATAATATTACTGACTCGGGTTTGTACTAAACTATGCCTGCAGTGAGCTAAAAAATTATTCTTGCTTGACCTGTAATCTCTCCACAGTTGGGTTTGCAGATCTTTATGTAGCTGTCTGTCACGTCATATTCTGGGTGTTAGTGCACAGATAGCTAAGGTACCTCGTGTGGAGGAGAACAAGCCAATAAGACTTTTGCCAAAACCCCTCTGAAAGGCAGGGATAGTCTGTCATGCTGTAAGTTAATCTCTGTGAGGCTTGATGGAATGAACTACGCCTGCTTTAAGGAGGGCTGGATAGCTTAGAAAGAGGAAAGTTGGAACCAGGAGAAAGCAAAGGAAAAGGTATTTGAAGAAAGTTTAATTCTAAGACTTTTTGAACTATTAAAAAAGAAGTAGTAAGCCTTAACAGTTGCAGTGAGTTCATTTAAGTATTCAGGGTGTGATACGCTTGAAATCAAAGTACATGTTAGTATCTACTCATTTGTTTTAGTGGACCAAGAAAAGCTTAAACGTTCCTTTAGGATGGGGTTGTTTAATAAAGATCTTTATGTCAGTCATACTGCCGTAGCATCCTATTCCTTGGGTCATTTCTGTCCCTTCCCTTTGCTTAGTTTCTAAACTTGTGAGAAATAAATGAAATTCAAAGAGTTTTCTCCCAGTTTCTGAAGGAAGAACATAATATACAATTTGTGGTATTAATGTCTAATCTTGGTGTGCTATGGTGATTGAAAGGAGAGCAAAGAGATATTTCCCCTCTCCAAACTGACCTCTCACTGCAGTGGTTTACACTTCAGTCTGACTGTGAGTAATTGAGGCAGAGTTTCCAGAAATGATTGAAAATGCTTACTGATACCTAAACTAAGACCATAACAATTGGATTATACTTAATGTTCTGAGCACTTAATTTGCTCTGCATGTTGCAAGGACTGGTCAGTTTGCATTCCTTGAGGGTAGGATTTGAACTTCTTGTAGCCCAAGGAAAATGGAAGAAGAGTCAGTGTATCTTCATTGTCATTCAGAAAATTGAGTCAGAAGGTTTTCTTTTTAAGCTATTACATTTTTGGTGTTCATGGGAAGTAGTTATACGATACTGGGTGAATGGCAGGAAAATAAATGAAACAGTGAAGAAGTTGTGAGTCAGTTTTCTTAGAACTTGGTTGTAGCAGCTCCAAGCAGTAGAAGATGCCAATCTTCCAGATTATTTGTTTTTCTCAACTATTTCAAGAGATGTCAATGATGCAAATCAGGACAGATTATAAAGAATAAAAGCACAAATCTTCTGTCCCTTGAACTGACACTATAAGCTTCCTGTTTGCCTTGTTTAACGCTGGTGATTGTGATGCACAAGGCTACTTAAAATGTTCCCTTTGACTCAGAAAAACAGCAGAGGAAGCATTAAATGAGAAATTTGAAGTATCAATCTTCAGAGCTGGGCTGTAGGTGGAAGCTGTTTTTAGGAGAAGACAGGCAAGGAATTTTCAAGTCCTGTGCCTAGGCTGTGGTTGTCAACTGTTTCAGAATCAGGTTGTGTATGGAGATGTTAACAGAGCCCACTTCCCTGCTTGATAAAGACCACACAATTTCCATACACCGTGGTCTCCGTTTCAGTCTGTTGATCACATGTGTTTCTGCTTAAGTTTTAACCTGCTGATCAAACTGATATGATTTCTTCATTAAGCACTTTCTGTTAGGACAGAATTGTGATGTATGACTAAGCTGTTAAATGGGAGGGCTGGGTGAAGCAAAGAAAAACTCCTGGCGTGACACAGTAAGAAGCCTTGAAGCAAATTAAAGTCCTGAGCTGGGATGTCTGCGATCTCTTTGGAGCTATTTTTGCATGCAGTTTCTGTTTACTTCACATTATTCTGGAAGATTGTTTGCCCAATGAACTGAAATGCTGCCACTGTACCAGGCTATGCTTCCAGCTTTTGCAAAGCACATTCATTAAATGATAATGAAGAAACCTGCCTTCTCCCAGAATAAGGAGAGACACCAGCTCTAAACAAAATAAAATCTAGTATGAGTACCTATTTTGTATGTAATTCTTAATTTCAGAGAGTAATGGAAAAGTACTGAAGTGGTTTTGTATCTTTCACTATTTCTGTGTTTTCCTATAACTGGTGTTGCAGCAACTATTCACTAGCATGTGTTATTACCTGTGGTCCCACTGTGTTGCATGCATGCATGCACCATCCATAATAAGGAAGAAAAAATCATTAGTCTGAAGCAGTGTCACCTCAGCACTGCTGAGCACCTTGCCCAGAGGCGCATGCATTCTTTGTCAGCACCATGAGGTTAAACTTTCTGTTCTGCAGATGACTTTTTTTTTGCTCCCCCCTCCCCCTTCTTCTTCCTATGACCTTGGTTATAACAGCAGATCTGTTGTGGGGGTTGTGCTGTAATTAGATCTCTGTACTGGTCTAGGTTAAGAAAACAACTGGATCGTATCAGGCTGCTATCAGAATTTCACTCACACTATTTCCTGGCAGTTAAAATCTGAAGTGGAAAATTTTACCTTGCACATGGGTAAAAAGAAAACCCCCGCCCTGTGATCTACAGGAGCAGAAGCCATAGAGGAAACCGATGTTGTCTAATAAGCTGCATGAGCAATAGTTGAAAAATGCGGTGTGTTGTAGTTCAACCAGCTCTTACTGTACTGAACCATCTCTCAGGCTGTGCTTTCTCTTGTAGCTGAAGCTTCACTATTTAAATTATCTGGAATGAGCAGAGCTCCAGAATGTATACTTTGGGAATACCCTTCCCACAAAGAGTATGTGGTGCCACTTTAAGTGCTGTTTGCTTTAGTGTGTAGGGAATAAGAGGTAATGAGGTTTCCTGACATTAAAACACTTGGAGGTGCATGGTTGGACTGATCTCCAGAGGTCCCTTCCAACCCTTGTGAGTCTGTGGTTCAAGCATGGATTTGTGTAATGAAATACAATTTTGAGTGTCTTAAAGTTATCTGCCTGGGTGAAACTGTATGTATACACAGAAGACTGGGATTATTTTCAAGTATATTTAATGACAGAAACTTTATTTGTTTAGAGGACAGTTTAAATTCTCAGTTGTGTTTCTTAATAACTTTCCTACATGTAAATTCTCTTTTAAAGGCATAAAGATTGTTGTACAGCCAGACTCTCAAGCAGTGCTCTGTGGCCAGGTTGTCAAGCTGTGTTGTTGGGCAACAGGACACCCATTTGTACATTACCAGTGGTTCAAACAGAAAAAAGAGGTAAAAGATGACAGAGAATGTATATGGATGTATGTATATAAATTTTTTTAATTGTTGGAAATCAGTAAGTAACAGTTCCGCAGACTGAACTGTGATGCTGCTACTGCTGAATTGGAATTTCTCTCCAAAATTTTTCTTTTTGAAGGCTATTGCTCTCAATTACGTAAAGAAAAGTTTGCTTCATCTATTAATAAAGATATAAGTTGAATATCTCCTCCATGCTGACCGTACCAATATGCTAAAGCAGTGTGTTCGAAGCACTCTATCCTCAGGTACTAATCTTGGAAACTATAAATTCAGTTGTCTAAGACTTCCATAAGGTTTCACACAAGCTACTCAGAAACTGCCAGACTGGAAACAATGCCAGTCACCATTGGTTTTAGACAGATGAAAACTGGTTCAGAAGACTGAGCGATTGAAGACCTGAACTTAGTGGTGTTACAGACTTAAATACTGGAATGTATGTGAGCCTCTATCTATGGAATTCAGGTGGCAGCACTTTTGTCCATGTTTCTTGTCTGGTTGTCTTCCTACAGTGACTAATTTCAGGAAGAGTTTTTCAACCAGCTTAAAAACTCAGCTCTCTAAAATAGAGGCACATGAGTCATTCCTGGAAGAAAATCCATCTCTAAGCTGCTAAATACGTGGAACAAAACTTTCTCATCCAAAAATTTTAAGCAAAGGATTTGAAACTGGTATTATGGACACTAAATAGATGCTCTAATGTTTGATCCTTGTGTAGATTAACTTAATCTAAATTAAAATATTTCTTGGTTCGTGTGTCACTCAGGTTCCCCATGGTAATTCTCCAGAACTGGTTTTGAATCCAGTGAAAGTGAACGATGCTGGGTTTTACATCTGTCGAGTGAACAGTGAATCTTCATTTACATTCAGTCGGTGGGCACGACTGGAAGTTTGTGATCTCCAGGGTACAGTCCATGGTGAGTGGTGAGAGCTTTGTACAGTGGAAAACTTCTGTGCGGGTCGCACCCTAAAGGCTGTTAACACATTGGGTTAAACTGGGTCTTTTTGGTGTGAATTGCGTCTTTGTGAGTTTAGTCAGTGTGTTAGCTGCATAGTTATTCACATGCACCTATGTAAGTCCACATGGATTGTGGCACTGGCTTAAAGATCAGTTTACTTCACTGATGGGGTAATCTCCATCTGCAGCATACATGATGAAAGGATGGAAGTGAAAGAAAAGTGAGAAGAATGGAGTAGTAGCATAAATCCGGTAGGATTATATGGCTGCCCACTCAGTATTATGTAGCCAGTACTGGAATCTGTTGTCAGTTGACTGATGTAGTGCTTGGTTTAGAGGTGGGCAACTCTGCTTGTGGCAAGAGGGCCGCAAGCTCCCTCTCTAAAAATGAGAAAATTTTGCTTTCTGTGTTATCATTGCTCAAGCTGAAAAGGGAGAACTTTCTTTGTCTTTCAGTACATAGGCTACTCATGAAAAAAGTTGCTTGTTTTTTTTCACTTTTGCTGTCTGAACAAAATCTCTTTCTTATCATTAAACTTTCCCTCTAATTTTGTTCTAATTACCAGACTTCTACACTGACTATTTTACAGTGAAGCAAACAAAATAATGTGATGAAATTCTCATTCCTGTGTGCACACCTGCGCACATCCTCAGTCTGTCCCTTGGCAGCCACACTTCTTTATATTTGCTCTTTTCTCTGAATCCTTTCTGTAATATTTTTCCGTTTTGCAGCTGTACCCAATTGAAATACTACTGGCAGGAATAAATGATGCACAGGAGCTTATGAGGTGTGTTTTTGTGCATTCCTGTTTTACTTTTCAGCTGAAAAAAAAATGGAATGCAGTCATGACTCATTATTAGCATGCTCCTTACAGACAAGTAAATTAATTTCATTGCTGTTAGCACAGACTGTTCTAGTTTCAGGGAGATGTGCCCATACATTGTTTGTCTCTCTTTCTTTCCCCTCGTTTTTTCTTTCTTTTTTGAAGGGAGCTTAATTGGTTTGCCTGAAAAGAAGCTGTGCATTTGTATTCAACCTCAGCCACAAAACCTGACTGTGGGAGATGCTTTGGTATTAGAATGTGGAGCTGTTGGAAACCCAATTCCTCAATACCAGTGGTTCAGAAATGGATTTCCCTTGGCAAATGGAAGCAAAAATGTCTACACAGTAAGTTACCACACAATGCCATCCTTGGGAGATTAATGTATTACCACCTATAGCTTACCATGTAATGCCTCCCTGAAGAAAATTGCTTCTTCGTAGCCTTTATAACATCTGTGTAAGTGCACAGCTCTCCTGCTCTGTTACTCAAGTGCTGAGGCTGTTCTTAGGCTCGAGGGTGCAGAGTTATAATCCTGAATGTGTTTGAAGTGGCAGTCATGGGGTGGAAGTCTACAGTGTATTTTGGGTTGTTGACCTAACCCAAAGATTAAGTACTAGTAAAAGTTAAAGCATCTCATTCTATCCCATACTGTAAAGTTATATTTAGTACTTACAGCATCTCAAGCCTGTTGGACAGACTTGCGTTCTTTCTTCAATTCTTGAAAGCATTTCTAGAACACGTAATGTAGAATAAGGCTATCAGCAACTGATGGATTTGTTTGGGCTTTGCTTTTAATTTTTAGTGGGGCTTTTTTGGAGGAGGGGCGTGCTTCAAAGAAACTAATTGTTCTTGGGGCTGGTGGGATGACTTTTAGTTGTGCTCACATAGGTGTCTTGTGTGGACATGGAACATGGGGGAACATACTGGTGTCACGTGTTCAATGACCAGGAAGACCAAGACAGCAAGAAGATAGAAGTCATTATAGGTATGGGATTTGTCAGTTTTATGCAGATCAGCTGCTTAATCGATTTCTTCCCTAATATTAGAATTTATTTCTCAGACTTCTAGGGTTAAGCCAAGCACTTTGCTGCCTGTATTTTTATTTTATCTGTTGGTTAAAATAGCTATGCTTGCTGGCAGCAAAGGCAGTTTTACCATTCTATGAATTATGAAGTGCTTTGAGTTTTTATGGTAGCTAACAGAGATGCTAACACTTTTTGGCCTTGTTACTAGGAACATGGCTTGTCAACAGATGGAGAGCTGATTTCTTTATCTTCATGTTTTTTGACAACTGAATAACAGCTTAAACCTTAAGATTTCATTAAGATCTTGTTAGTGATATGAACTGTTACGTGGAGTTCTTCAGCTAGCAGGGCAGGTGAGATTATTCATAGCAAGTGAAGTAAATGGATAGAACACTGATTAGTGTATGTACATGTATTTGCAGTAAACCAAACAGGGAAAGATCTGTTTCTATAGCTTCCAGATATATCTGAGAATATTATTGCATAATTCATATGAAAGGTTCTTGTTAAGAAATATTGTAGTGCTCCAGAATTGTATTAACAGTTACTATAAATATAGCCAGTGTTGAAAGATTTATAGTGCTGTAAAATGAGCCAGATTGGAAGTGAATTTTGACTTCCACTTTGTGTTCTAACTCTCATAACTGAGAGAAATTGTCTTCCAATTCTCCCCCTCCCCCTCCCGTAAAACACAAGGAAGGAAAGCTATGGCAGTGGAGTGCACAGAAGGTAAAGTAATTCTTTAGTTGTGAATCACTTTTAAAAAATTAGTGATGGGGGATGATGGATTGTTGCGTGTTGCTGAAAAGCATACATGCATACTTGGGTTATGAACTTCATTGTGCTTTAGTACAGTGCTGGGTGATGGAACATTTCCTTCTGCATGTGCTTCTCTCTTCTTTGCCTTGATATCAAGCTACTTTCTTCTGTAGTATTCGGTGTTGAATACCACACTGTTTTTGTGTCCTGCATTTGATCTTTGTGAGATTTTTTTTGGCTGGGCTCAGGAAGCAACATCCCTGCAAGAAAATCTGGGAGTGTTTAGGAGCCTGAAAGACCTTAAAGAGTTGGATAGAGCTCATTCTAGTCAGCTCTGTGCCTGTGGGATGTGTTTCCAGCAACTTAATTAGGTTTGTTTCTTCTCTCCTTTGCATTGCTGCTGTGCCATCAATTGATTATTGAGAATCTCAAAGTTTTTACAGTTTACACAGTGGGAAGATGTAAGGTTGCTTACAGCAGCACCCTACCCCAAGCTTCTCTGTCGACAGTGAAGAAAACAATTGCGTTTTCAAGACATCACTGTCTGCTCGTCATTTTCTTGGAATCAAACTGCTGTGCAACCTTTCTTGTTCAGAGTTTAACAGGAGCCAATGTTCTTTTTGTCCCCTTTTCTGAAAGTTTGACATTGTGAGGGTACTGTGTACAACATACAAGTAGCACAGATTTCAGAATCAGCTACTTCCACTGTTGAGCTTCTATAACTGGTTATTTCCTTAAGCCTTAGCATCCTGTCTGGCTTGAGAAGGAGTCTGCAGGAAATGATGGATCCTATGCAGAAGCCTCCTGGCTACCCACAGTTCAGCCAGCCCTTGAAGTAGAGTATTATCACTAAAACTGCTGGGTCCTGAATTTAAACTAAGGTTAGCTTGGATGCATGCTTGTTCTGCTACTAAGCTACATTAAAACCCTTGCTATTTTCACTTTAGTTACCTAGAGCTTTCCACGTGAGCATGCGTACCTGCATTTGTTTGTCAAGAGATCTGCTTCATGCTCCACTGCATAGAGCAGGCATGCTCTGAGGAGACTCACGTAAAGGACTTAGTTTTTCCATAGATTCCAGTATTCCAAACGAAGTTAACTGAAATCTGGTAGTTTAGAGTGTTTGAAAATTGCATCTGAAAAATATTTCCCCCTGAATACACATGGCTTTATGAAGAAAGACTTCTTGCTCAGGATGTTGCTTTTTTAGCAGTTCTCAAAGGCCTCTTTTTCACGAGTGATTCTGATTCTTATTGCTTATTCATTCAAGCTGCTTGCATGCCCATGGGGTTGAGGCATGGCATGTTTCTCCCTTTGTTTTAGCTATATTGCAATGCTGTGTCTTGTACATGTGGTTAATGTAGTTCTCTTCTGTGCATGTGGAATAAGCATATGAAAGTTAGATTTACAGAAATATGAAGCCAAAAGTGTTTTTGAGTTTTTTTCCTAGCTTTTGGCTTCTGTTATTAACGACGTGACAGTTATATCTTTATTAATGAAATACATATATATTTTTTTGCTACTTTTTTAAACTTAATTTTATTGGTGTATGTTTCCACAGAAGAGCTAAGTGATCTTCAAAAAACAGGTAAAGTGACGTGTTTGAAAAGTTTTAATCTCACATCTTCATTCCACATTACAAACCACACTCGCTGAAGCCTAACTGGGTCATATTGTTTAGTTTACATTACTTGGGTGTATTTATACCTGGAAATTTAGTGGTGGTGGGTACTGTTAAGAACAGTACTTGTTTCAGTAAACTAACCTGAAGATGTACAGTGAAACAGTCGTTATTAGCACTGCAAAATCACACCAATCCTCTCTTTTACACTGTTTGCATACTTACTGCGTTTACATTTGCAAATACAGAAGAAATTATCTTTTGTTCTCTTGTCAGTGGCTTTGATGGACTCTTCCATTTTAGAGCTTTTTCAGATTATTAAGGTGAATAAGATGCAAGATATTTCCCTATCCCCAACAGACTGAATTAATATATTTCATAAATTTGTGTAAATTGGTGTGAGCTAATGTGACTTGAAGCCAGTTTGATATTTACTATAAAAACACAGGTCTGGAGTAGTACTCCCTGAGGGATTATCCCTGCAATAGTGCTCCTAAAATTCCAAATCACAAAGTTTACTTTTGCCCAGTGTTAATCACTGAATGTTATATCAGCTGTATTGTCATGATGCGTGTTACTGAGAGTTACATTTTGTGAGGCACTGGGCATTCCCATCCCTTTGTGAAGTACGACACAAAAGAATTTTCACGTATCAAATTGTCATCCCTGCTAAGCATTCCCCCTTCTTGCATTTCTGCATTTCGCTGTGAGAGGATGAACTGTTCTGGATGTTACTGGAAGTGCTGATGTGCCGTGTGTAAGATTCAAGATTGTACCCTAGGCATCTATTATCTCTAAAAATGTAGGGCTAGCCATTCACAGCCTGCTTGAGTGGGTGAGAGATATCGGGTAAATAACAAAAAACAGTGAAGGAGTAACTTATTAAACAAGGCAGCAGTGGTGGAGTGTTGGTGTGGGATGTGCAGTTCAATTGCTGATGCTGACAGCTGTGACTGCACTCACTAATGATCTATTGTAATCTCTTTCAAGCAGACCTACAAGAACAATTCAGTGACAGACCCTTTGGTAAGTGCTTTTGTAGCTGTGGTTTTTGCCATTGCTTGTGAAATAACTTGTGAAATAAATTGTGAAATAGCTGCCGGGAGGGAGGCATCTGTGTGTTTTTGTAGCCCTCTGTAGTGGTTGGTTGCCCTTTCAGTAGGAAGCCATGATGAGGGCACCAGTATTTTTAGTGGTTTGGTGCAGTGTCTACAACTTCTGATCTGTTTCAGGTTACTCTTACAAATCCTGTGATTCCATTTGCCACCAATGCAGTAGGGCAGTAATTCCTACTGAAGAATAGGAGCAACAAACAAACAAAGCAGGAAAAATACCTTGCATTGAATAAATGATTTTTACATCTCAGTTTGTAGTTTTTGAATAAAAATGAGGTTGGTAGTCTCTAAAGCACTTTAGTCAGTAATGCCTTTCTTTCACTGGCTGCTCTGTTTGTCAGGACATAAGCACTTCTGACTTCAGTAAAATCAGGGGAAGGACCTTAGGCAAACCTTAACAAACAGAAAAAGGACTTCTGATGTTTGACCTAAGTGAAGTTTAATTAAAGTTTCTGTTTAAGTAAAAGCTTCTACTTAAACATACAGTGTTCAGAGAGATGAAAATATAGGAGGTGGAGATAAGAAAGCGATCTCTTTTTTTGTGTGTGTTGCTTTCTTTTGTTGTTTGGGGTTTTGTGTTTTTTTAAGAAACACAAGAAAATTTATTTTGAGGGGCACGAAGTGTAAGTGGCCATAGCTTTAGCAACTAGCCATAAAAACATTCACGTTCATTATATTCTTGTATGAGGGGATTCAGTAATGGTGCTGTCATGAAGCATGAAAGCAATGGCAGACAGCCTCAGAGACTCAACCCATGTCTTGACAGATGGCCCAGTCTTAGCTGCATTGCAGCTCAGGTACATTGACTGTCAGAACATACCGGAGTGTTTCTTTGGTTTTTGGATGAGAATGAGTTTGGTTGTATAGTTGACACAGGACTTTCAAATATTGTACCTCAAGTGAGGCTGGATGCTATTTTCGCTTTGGAAGAAATTAAATGTAAAGGTGTTGAACCCAGGGAATACATTAAATGTGCTGTGGTTTTACTTTTTTTCCTTTGTTTTTACAGCAACAGACAAGGTAGCTCTGCTAATAGGAAATATGAGCTACTGGAATCACCCCCAGCTCAAGGCCCCAATGGTGGATGTCTATGAATTGACCAATTTGCTAAGACAGTTGGATTTCAAAGTTGTTTCTTTGCTGGATCTTACTGAGTCTGAGATGCGAAATGCGGTGGATGAATTTTTACTTCTACTAGACAGAGGAGTGTATGGTGAGAACCTGTGAGATACTTTGTGAAGTACTTCAGTTTTGTGATATAAAGTACACAAACATTGGTTGTCTGCTTCTACCAGTTCCAAGTACATAACAACAAAACAAACTTCACTGCACTTAAATTTTCACACTCTGCTTACATGCTAAAGACAGGCATTTCCTTTGACTTTGGTTAAAAACATTATTGTTACTCTATTATTGGAAAGATTGAATCTTTGATCTTTTTTCTTTAACCACACCTAAAACTGCAGTGTACTGTTGTGTTTATCTGCCCACAACTGCTGCATCTGCTGAGCATATATGACAATATGCTGTGCAGAAAATGCACTTTTATAGTAAGTCATTAGTACTGCTTTAGTAATCTTTTAAGCAAAAGTGGCCTGTTGTGCCTTTTTTTATTAGTGTTGTGGTAAAGAGCTCATAGCAGAGTAGTTGCAAATGTGTAATTGAAGAATGCTAATGTAGTCTGTGTTGCTCTCAAGAGACCTCTAAGACACCTTTTTACACATCTTCTGTGTCTTCCTTCCCCCTTTCCTGTGTCTGCAAGTTGCTTTTTCCATTAAGGTTAACCAACCTCTTGGCATATTCGTAAGTATTTGTGCTGGAAAGGTGGGGAGCAGGCTCAAATACAGCATGCAGTATGTTCTGAGCTTACTTTTGGAACGCTTCTGTTCATCTCCTGTCTTTCTACTGGATGTCTGCAGAATACTCTTTCCTTATGGATTTCCATCCTTCTGAAGCTCTTTGGGAGGGGCTGCTATGCTCTTAGTCCTCACTCACAAGATCTTTAAAGAACAGAGGAAGAGGTGTGCTTTTCTTTGCCTCAACAGTAAGCTGCGTTCTGATACCAGGTGTGTTGGGGTAGAGAGGGTGGGGAGGGATTGCATCTTAAGCCCTCTTCTTTCTCTGCCAAGCATTCAGGTTAAGTAGAAGTCCTTGTTTTGAATTGCATTTCCTTTCAGGTGGCGTGATACTGACCTGGCAATCGTAGATTTTTTTCATTAAGTCCTTCACAGGGTGTGAAAAAGCTCCACTAACCTGAATTTCTTCTTCAAAAAGCAAACTGAAAAAAAGCTTTTCTTTAAAAAGAAAGTTTGTTTCTCTTGTTTATGGTCTTTAAAGGAATAAAATAGAGAAGAATTCATATTACCCTTTCTAGAATATATCTCCCATAAGGAAAGGGATTAACTGAGAAACTGACGAGCTACACACTTCTGGTTTTGAATTTCTGCAGTTGTGAATAACAAAGGACTATATGACTAACCAGTCGAGTCTGGTGTTGTTGCCACTACTGATATGCATCGACTCTTAGATTATTTGGTAAGAAAAATGAATATATGTGGATAAGCTTGACTTTGAGAGGCAGAAGCTGGTGACTGGCACTGGGAGGATGTGGTGAAATTGATCCCCTGAGCAAAACACCTTTGTCTCAGCTGGAGAAGGCCAAGAGCAGCCTGACTTAAAGAGTTAAAAAATAAAAGTAAATATATATGTATATATTGGCTTTGAGGAGCTTGCTGCTGAGTGCCTCTGTCATTGTCATTATTTTTCTGAAAGCTGACTGCTTGGCTGTTGGAATAGTATTGTTTAAATTGTAGAATTTTCCATAGTAATGTCCAGCCAAGAAAATGTTATTCAATTCTTCTTTGGAGCACAAGGTCAGATTATTTCTGACTTTTTTCAAGTGGTGTGTTACCTGATGCTCTGCGGAGAACTGGCTGATCTGACATTTGGGCATTTATCTCAGAGCCAAAACTCGCATGACGTGAAGACTAATTATGGCAGTAAGGTTGAGTAGACTTTCTGGTAGCAGTTCTCTTGGTTTGTTCCCCGGCAAATAGATGTGCTTCTGCAGCTGGGTGAGTTTTTAGATTCTTGCACCCTTTCATTTCTTTTCTATAGTTGTTGACATGCACCGAGAAGATAAAGTATGAAAGAAATGAATGAATTTCTCACCAGCAAGAGTGAGACTTACAAGCCACGTTTTTGTTTTTCTTCCAACAAGGTGATATTTCATAACGAAAAGCAGAGCATTCTTTCAGTAACGTTTGTCAGTAGCGACTTTGATTTAAATGATCGCTTTATTCTCTCTGGGTAGTGTCAGTTAATGTCTTAAAGCATATAAAAGATGCAGCCAGTCACAAATAGATAATGATTTATGGCATTTTTAGTGGGCATAGCTCCAAAATGAGGCATGGCAGCAACTCCTGTTTAGTCCTTGTTACGCATACTCCTGATGCCTAGTGTGACACTGTGTAATTGCTGCTTACTGCCAGGAAAGTGGCATTTCAGACATTGCTGCTTGAGAGCAGGACTTGTAAACAACGTGATGGTGATGGTCTCCTCTCATGTTTTAGTTTATGTTGTGTTAAACGTGACACGCAATTAGCGTTCTGTTCCACAAGGGATAAAGACATAGACCTGTGTGTTTCACAGGCCAAAAATAGTTTGACTTTTTTCTTTAAAGAAGAAAAGCTGCCAGTACCACTTACATGCTGACGTCTGAAGAACCTGAGCCTACTTAAAATTGTTGTGCCCAAGTGTCTAACGAGGCCCTCCAAATATGTTTATTCTATGTATGCAAAGATTTATTTCTGACCTTGTGCTCAACGCATTAACTGTTGCAGGTACTTAGCAAAGAGGTGCAACACAATCGTTGACTTACGGATGAAAATAAAGTAGTTATTTCTGATATATTTCTATTCTTTGAGGAAAATACACTGGCAAATTGTGTTCCTGCCCTTCCCCCAGAGCTTCTCCTACAGCAGAAAGGTGGTGTGCATCCCTGTGCATTCAGTTCATGCTGCAGCAGTATGAAGGTTGTGGCATTTGTACTTATCTCATTTGTGTCTGAGTTGCACCAAACAATCTCTTTTGTGCAAATGTTGAGGAGAACAGCACTCGGAAAACTGGCAGTGTAAATGGCATTAATCTGTAGGGCATTACAGAGGTATTGCAACCATAGAGTTGGATGGAGCTGGAGATGATTCTCCTTTACCAGACATTTCCTTTTTCTTGTGGATGGCTGCTTATGTGCACTATCATTTACCTCTGCACTCCTGATGGGGGACGGTGGACTTGAGGTTTGCCAACATCTAGCATGATCTCTGTGGCATGTTGAAGGTAGCAGTTGTGAGGAATGGTGCTTTCAGGTGAGCATCTGGACTTCATTGCTTCCTGCTCAGTGTCTTATAAATACTCTATACCCATAGTGTCGCTTTCCAACTGAAAAGAAAGCAAGTTCTTAGATACACTGTTGGGAAGCAAAGCAATCCAATGAGAGGGCAGAGGGAGTGTGGACAGATGTTCTGTTTTAACATAGTTCCAGTTCATTAATCTGGGTTTGATTTGGGCTTGAAAAAGTACTTCAGAGATACTTTTTTCTGCCTCTCTTTCTGCCTTAGAATAGTTCCATCAGCCCAGCCTTGCAAAAAGTGAAACCTCTTTCAGTTGGTCCGATTAAGTGCTTAACTTACACTCAGTTATGTAACCTCGAGGATAACCTCAAGGTCAAGATCCAAACTCTGTGGAAGTAAATTTTAGGACATTCCATTTGCTTCAGATCTGGTGCAGAATTGTGCCCTTGGCACTTCATTTTTACCTCTTCTGAAACAAACCGGTAAGAGTGTTGTCATTAATCCAGTAACACCCCTATCATTTGTGTAGATCTTAATTACGCGCTTAAAATTCCATGCACTTTAGACGTTTACCTTCTAATTGAATCAGGCTGCTGTCGTTTTCCAAGACCCTGTCAGATGAATAACAGCCAGGCTTTTGAAGTGAAGCCCCTAGCCCTGGAGCTTACCTTGTATGCACTTGCTGGCTGCTTATCTGGACTATGCATGTTTCCCATAAAAAGAAGTTGAGCACTGCTGATTGAATGGAGCAGTTAGCAAGGTCTTGGCATAGTTGTTAATGACTTGAGTGCTTACAAGTAGAAGAGAGCCTAGGGCTCAGTTTGAAGGGATAGGGTTATTTGATGGTATTCCTTTACAGAGTGGGCAGGGCTGTGTGACCCAAGTGCTTTGCTGTTGCTACCTGTAATGGAAAAGGAAAGCATGTAGCTTTTCTACTTACACAAGCTGACGAATGATTTTAGTACATTAGGGCAAAGTTTGTTTCTACTGGATATTCAAGTTTTATTACAATACAAGTAATTTCACAGCTGCTTTTAGTAAAAATGGAGGCATAAGAAGACCACGTCTGCAGTTAACATGAGTGCTATTTCTGCTGACTTGGGTTCAGCTGCAGCACATTCAGCTAGTCGGAGATCTCACCCAATGAAAAGCCTTAGAAAATGAAACTTGCCACTATTAAGCAGAAATAGCACTGGGAACGGACCAGAGGAAAAGCCCTTTGCATCATTCTGGTATCAACTGTTAACAGTTGGCAAAAGTAATTGATGCTGAGATTGACTAATTTTACCACAAGTTGCTGCAGTGTTAGTGTTTAGCATCTTAGTTTGTATGCGTAGAATCTGAGCCCTGACTTGTAGTCCTCTTTTTGGAATTAAGAAAAGCTTTTCTTCAATGCCATGATATATTTTCTTTACATAGAACTATTGCAATTTTGAAGACTGTAAATCATAAACTATGGTAAACTTGCACTCATCTTTGTAAGGTAATGCCCTGGGTAATTGGCTGTGTTTAGGTAAGTGTGCAAAGCATTTTGTTAGTGGACATACAGGAGTCGTGGGTCATGAAACTGTAAAGAGAGATGATGTCATCAGCTGAAAATGGGCTGTTGGTGGTGCAGGAGCACCGGTGTGCCCTGGGATCCTGACAGATGTCATCATGGAACAACATATTCTTCCCGACAAAATAGGTGTTTTTTGTCACTCCCCATGCTGAAATTTTGCAAAGCGTTGTTATTATATTAGAGAAGGGTTTCTCCGTTTGTTTGGTTATTTGTTGTTGGTTGGTTGGTTTTTTTTTCCCAATTAAATTAATTAGTGGTAATAATAAGATCTAAAAAAACCACAGGTTTTAAAAGGGACAGCATCTTTCACAGAATTAAACAAAACAAAAAAATCCAGCTAAACCCTTCAGGGATTTCTTTTCCTACACGCACTGATTCCTACACAAAGCTTTGTGGTTGCACACGTGGGGAAGCTGTTTACAGTTGGCGCAGTTCCTCGTGTCTGTCTGTGAGCTATATATAGCGGATAACATTATTTCTGTCAGAGGTCATAACTCTGCATGAAGCACTTGAAGAGCATTTCGCTGTCTTTGTGTGTGATTGATAGAAATTGATGATTGATTCTGTTTCATGAGTGAAAATGTTTTGATTGTTTTCTGCGAGTTCTGGAGTTGACTTTGCCCTTTTTTTCTCCCCCTCCTTCACTTCTTTCCTGCCTTAATATAAGCATATCAGTACCAGAAACACTGCTTGGAGTAGCTTGAAGGATCTCAGGCTCCCACAGACAGTTAATGTGGGGACAGAGCATGAAGTTTTTGACCATGTTAAAAATGATGGGCATGTTCTAATGTCTTCTTCTTCTTCTCTTGAAATGGTGCTTTCAGCCCCTTCTGTTTTGCTCTCTCAGGTTTGCTGTACTATGCTGGCCATGGCTATGAAAACTATGGAAACAGTTTCATGGTTCCTATTGATGCTCCCAATCCCTACCGATCTGCAAACTGTCTGTGTGTACAGAACATCCTCAAACTGATGCAGGAAAAAGAGACAGGACTCAACGTGTTCCTGTTGGATATGTGTCGGAAAAGGTGTGTTGATCTTGAGGGAATGCTGGACTTCAAGCTGGGGAGGGATCTTTAATCCCTGTATTCATTGCATCTGAACATGATTTTATTTCGTGTTTATTTGACAGAAGGGCTCAGGTGGTTATTTCAGAACTCCTAAGAGGCATGGATCTTGTGCTAGGATGTTTTATCTTTATTTGGGATTTAAATATCAACTGGTTCATCTTTATTTTTTGTCTAAACAAACGTGCCAAGATTATGCCCTATTAAATTTACACATGAAATTAGCTCTTCAGTCATCACTTCTGAAAACTGATCTCTGTGGGATGGTTTCATAATTGAAAATTGCTAGTGCTTTAATGTTTGTAGAGCCTCTAAACTTCACCACTGGTGAAATGCCAGTAGAATCACAGCATCGCAGAATGGCCCAGCTTGGAAGGGAGCTCAAGGATCACAAAGCTCCAACCCTCCTGCTGCATGCAGGGCCACCAACCTCCCCATTTAATACCAGCCCAGGCTGTCCAGGGCCCCATCCAGCCTGGCCCTGAATACCTCCCTGGATGGACGGGGCATCCACAGCCTCTCTGGGCAGCTGTTCCAGCACCTCACCACTCTAATAGTAAAGAGCTGCCCCCTGACATCCAACCTAAATCTTCCCTCCTTCAGCTTTAAAACCATTTCCCAGTGGCACAGTTCAGCTTCACAATCTGCTGTGAAATGTGAAAATACTGCTACATAAGCCTCCTGTTAACTCGTAAGACATGTTCTGAAAAAGAGAATGCATATAGTTCCTGTTATAACATAAAACGTCTTGCTATTGGAAGACATTTTTGCAAAGATTGTAGCTAAACTTGATATTGCTTAATGCATTGTGCCCTAGTGTAGCTGATGGATGATGCTGGACCCTTTTCACACTGTCTTTATGAAGAATGCTCATGGTCCTGATTTTTGTCGTTAGCTGTCAGTTTTAATTCTAAAATTGTAGGAGAGAAAAAAAGGAGTGTTTCTAAACTGCAGTGTTTTAATTTTTTGAACAGCTGTAGTGGTGGTTAATATTATATTAATTCCTAAAATTATTCTTTTTGTGTATTTTGTTGCAGAAATGAATACGATGATACAATTCTCATCTTAGATGCTCTGAAGGTCACTGCCAACATCGTTTTTGGATATGCCACGTAAGGAAATATTTCTCTTGCTATGTCACAGAAGGAGGCTGTTGAGATTGTGTAGCTAATCTTGTATGGAAAATGCCAGCTATTGTGTTAAGGGACCAGTAATTTCCATTGGTATACCCAGACTTCCTTTTTGACTTCTTTCTTTGAATCATTCCACAGTCTGACTGTCTCCATATTTATTGTTCTCATTCAGGTGTAAGGTAATACCAGTGAGAAAACTGTATTCAGCAAAATAGAAACTTCTGGACAGTGTTTCTGTAATGCCTACTTGTAGAGATGTAAGAATCTCTGCTAAGTTGCACGTAGTTGAATTTATGGAAAAACACGAGAGATTGATCAGTTTTAGGGAGAAACGGCACACAGATTGTCCCATGCTTTTCTTTCTTTCCTTCTCAGTATAAACAACAGTTACACTTGGATTCAAACTATTTCAAGAGTTAACTCCTACAGCAATCATTGTAACCTCTCTGTGTTAGTTTTCAAGTCATGTACAAAAGCTATTGAATGGAAATAGTCAGGAGCTTTAGTGAAATCTCTTAGTAGAAATCTAAGCTTCTCACACAAACAGTTCAGTATCACCTTTGGTCTGTGGTTTGCTCAGGAGTGAAATCTTCCCGGGATGAGTTGTTTGCAAATGAAAATGAAAAGCAGGTTGTCCTTAGACACAGGCTGGGTTTCAAGTGAGAGGGTTCCTTTCACCTGTCCCCAAATGTAGTTTTACTCGTTTTGTCTTCGTGTTGATCTTAATCACACAGCTGCTGCAGTAGCTTTCCTTTTCTTTGCCTCACGTTGGTGATTTCAGGTGCCAAGGAGCAGAAGCTTTTGAAATTCAGCAGTTGGGCTTGGCCAATGGAATTTTCATGAAGTTCTTGAAGGAGCGTCTGCTGGAAGACAAGAAGATTACAGTGCTGCTTGATGAGGTTGCTGAAGGTGAACTGCAGCTTACTACACTAACCCCCTTCTCAGCCTGTCTTATTGAATACATCTTTACTTAACTGTGATTCTTCTCATGGCATGTGTATTACACTACCTAAAGCTATTTCATGTTTCAGTGCTACAATAATAGCTCTTAACAAGCAACAGGTGCTACCAAAGATCATTATATTATACAGGGATTTGAGCTTCTTTAATATGGCAACAGATTAATTTTATGTTCTGCTTTCTAGTGAACCTTCTTTGTTCTGAGTCTTCTGCGTGGAGCTGTGGATCGTGTGTCTGTGAAAATTATTCCAGTTTTCCTGCTGGTGGCTCACTAGCTGCTGTATTTAGGCTCAGATTCACTCAGCTACCAGTCCTGGAACTCATTGTTTTGAATCAGATGCCAGTATTTTTCCTTTCCTATATCTGTCTTGTGTCATGGGGTATTCTGTTAATGTTTTGGGGAGAAAAAAGAAACCCGTAATCCACCCATTAAAACATCAATACCATCTCTTACTTTTATCCCACAGTCTTGTCAGCCTCTGCATTGAAGAGCAGAACACATACATAGATACCCACTTACGTTTTGTAATGGCCACAAACCAATCAGTTCTTCAACTAGGATAAAATGTTTACAAGTTGTACAGTGAACAAACATCCCCAAATGTTCTCACCCTCATCCTTCCCATAAATGCTGCCTCTCTTTCTGCGTAGCCTGTACTGTCAGGTTAGTGTCACACGCTGTAGATATCCTGACTTCTGACCTATTACTTACCTCATTCTTTAACTAAAGTGGAGAGAAGGGTTGATCCCTCACAGGGGAGAGCATGAAGGCAGCTTCTGTTGGGACTTAGCATGGAAGTCTGTCCCAACAAGGAGACGGGAGGGCGAGAAGAGAGGTAATACAGAGGGCAGATATTTCCTAGGAAATGGAATTGGCAATCTCCAACAGACCTGAAAGCAGACTGAACAGAATGCAAGCACAGCATGTAGTGCTTCAGCTGCTGGAGAATTCCATCTCATCAGAGTAAAAGTGCCTGCATTGGTTGTTTCAGTCAGCCCTGTGTGCATTTGGCAGTGTGAGTGAAAATTACATCAGGCAATGAGACAACCAGTGTGTTACCAGATATCAGGGGTTAGGGGGGATGTGGGTGTACATGTGGAAAAGTTCCAAAGGATCGTTGACATTAAAAGTTGTGTGTGTACATGCTGATCAGTGCACAGCATCAGGGCCTTCTGTTTCCAGCTCTGCCTGACAGTGATTAGATTTGGAGGTCTGTGATAGGTTGGGAGGGGACAAAACCAGGCAGGTGACATGATCTGGCCAAAGAGACACTCCATACCTTACACAGTAATGCTTGGCAATACAGAGAGAAGGTGTTTAGGAGGATAAGCTGTCTTTTGCTCAGGACATGGATGAGCATTGGTCTGCCCAGAGGTGGTGATGTGTGCGTGCCTTTGCATCACTTGTTTTGTTTTTCTTCCTCTTTTTCTACTTCTCCTTTTTTTAATTATCATTTCTTTTTTTTTAATCACAACTCTCAAGTTTTCTTTCTTTTACTCTTCTTTTCCTCACCCTGACCCATTGGGGGTAGGGGCTGAGTGGTGATTAGCTCCTTGCTGGGGTTAACCCACAACACCTCATGGGCAACAAAACAGAAATAAATACTTCTGAAACAGAAAGGTGATGTGGAAATTCTTACTCTGTCATATCTGTAGTGGCCACGCGGCACTACAGCTGTGTAGTTAATTCAGATAAAAGTTCAGCAGCAGTGATTTTTGAGAGACATATTGCATCTTGTTTTTAGATATGGGCAAGTGTCACCTCACCAAAGGCAAGCAAGCTTTGGAGATCCGCAGCAGTTTGTCTGAGAAAAGGGCGTTATCTGATCCCATTCAACAAACAGTATCTTCTGCAGAGTCCATGGCAAGGAACCTGCAGTGGGCCAAAGCTCATGGTATGGTATGATCTACCTATAGGTGAAACTGCTTGAATTATAGAAATTATGGGCTAGGGTGCTAGGTCACTTGAAATAAACAGCTCCTTCAAAAATAAGAGGACATGCATCCTTGGTTATCTCTAGTCCCTGAGCTACAACTCAGGAACTGAAGAAATGTACTTTCATATCGTAATTGTCATCGATGTGTTCAGATGTGGGAAACTTCTGCTGTGTTTGAATGTGTTCTGCTCTCACATTCAAACCTTCTTATAAAGCTGTCGCTGTGCCTTATGTATGTAGGATACTGTATTGACCTTACTAGTTTGATGGAACATATATAGAAGCAGATTCTTAGGTCTGTAAGCTGTATCATAGCTGTATTGACTGTTGCCTTGCTAGTTGCACAAAGATTAGAAAGAAACTTGTGTAGCAGAAGTTGAAAAATCAGCTCTCTATGGCAATGTCTGTTACTTTCTGATAGTGCACCCAGCAAGCAGCTGCTACCTGGTTAACTTCTAAGAGCTGCTTCAGTGTGGTGATGTGATGATAAGTAAAGAGAATGCAGGAGGCAAGATCTATATATTCCTTACAAAACTTAAAAAATAATGATAAATAGAAAAAGATGTAACTTCATTGAGAATGTAATTACGTGTTATTTATTTGCAGAGCTTCCAGAAAGCATGTATCTCGAATTCACGTGCGGTGTTCAGATTCAGCTGGGGTTTGCAGCAGAGTTTTCCAATGTCATGATAATCTACACACGAATAGTAAAGAAGCCACCTGAGATAGTTGTCTGCAGAGCCTACGTTACGGACTTCCCACTTGTAAGTGCTTCCTGTAGGCGACTTGCTGATCTCCCTCCACTGAAGTTGAGCACTATCCATATCAAGTGCACCTTTTGTAATAAAACGATCCTAAATTATTCTAGAAGGAGCCTACAAACAGGAGGGGAGTCAACTCTTTGAAAGGGCAGGTAACAGCAGGACAAGGGGAAATGGTTTTAAATTGGAGGAAGGAAGATTTAGGTTGGATGTCAAGGGGAATTTCTTCACAGTGAGAGTGGTGAGGTGCTGGAACAGCTGCCCAGAGAGGCTGTGGATGCCCCATCCATCCCTGGAGGTGTTCAAGGCCAGGTTGGATGGGCAGCCTGGGCTGGTATTCAATGGGGAGGTTGGTGGCCCTACATATGGACGGAGTGTGGACCCTTGATGATCCTTGAGGTCCATTCCAATCCAAACCTAGTATTAAGTGGTTCTATTTAACTAAAGGAGTGAATATCAGTAGCTCTTTTTTGGACGTAGGGCACATCAACCTTACAGTATAGGGCTTCCTAGAATTTATTTTTCAGTTACTTCTGCTTGGTTGATCTTTGTGGTTCCACCAGCGTTACTCATCTCACTGCAGTAAGGCGAAGGAGAAGCATGAAACTTAAAGTTCCTTAGGAGCAGAAAACCTTTCTGGTGTTTGTAAAACAGGACTCTCTTAGGAATATAATATTTGAATTAATGCACATGATAAATACATGGCTCTGTAGCCCACAGAGTTAGTGCTATGGTACTGCAGCCAGTTCAGGAGGAATTGTCAGCAGGTGGACAGTAGCTCAAACAAATGATTGGTGTCTAACAGCTGTTTCAGCAGCTTTTGCAAGCAGTCCAGTGTTGGGTGTTTTCTTCCCTTTTAAGAAGTTTTTTCTTTTTTTGTATTAAAAAAAAAACAGCACTTTCCTCCTGATTGCTTGATGATGTTCAGATTCTGTACCTTCATCTGACCTTTCATGTCCTTCTTGCAATAGGACCTGGATGTGGACCCTAAAGAAGCCAATAAAGGAACTCCTGAGGAAACTGGAAGCTATTTAGTTTCAAAGGACCTTCCCAAACACTGCCTCTACACCAGGCTGAGTTCTCTGCAAAAGCTGAAGGTTAATATAAATTGTTCCTTACAATAGTATAAATTAGTCACGTTTCTTTGCAGTTCTGCTGAGCTCGCTGTGTATTGTTTGCATGATAAGAAACATGTTCTGCTGATGTACAGAATCTATTATCAGATTTAGATCCTAGGTTCTCAGAAGGAAAAATAATGAATAGCAGCACTTCAGGGACTTCAGTATCTTGGCTCTAAAGTAGAAGAAAATCGGCGTATATGCAATCCTCATATCACTGTGCAAGACACTTTATTTTCTAAGCATACACTGAGCTTCGACAGGGTGATTATTTTTGTGAACATCATCTCATGCACATTAAGGAGATGTTCCTATGCCTTGCAGTACAGTAAGAATGTGACCTGAAACAAAGCAGCATCCCACGGTGTCTTCAGAAGGAGACAAAAATGTTACGTATTTCAATTCCAAGCTGTATTCTTGGACATGTAGTTTTGGAAAGGTTATCACTTCAGCTTATGTTAGCATTGTTAAGTTCTGTATCTTAGTAAATACTGGACATTGCTTGGCATCTTAAATGCGTTTGGCAGGTGGTGTAATAAAAATGCTTCTAGAAATAAAGACTTGCAGATGAGCAAGTATTAATCAAGTGAGGAGGTCCACAGTATTGTTAGGCAGTAAAGAAGACAAGACTAATTTTATTCTGTCCTCTAAAACGTTTGGGGAGGGCAGGAGAGGATGTTGTTTTG
This sequence comes from Excalfactoria chinensis, assembly GCF_039878825.1. Lineage (NCBI taxonomy): Eukaryota > Metazoa > Chordata > Aves > Galliformes > Phasianidae > Excalfactoria > Excalfactoria chinensis. Next base: position 855,751 of record NC_092857.1, read on the forward strand.
TTGCTGTGTTTCCTGCAGCAGTGGGAAATGAGAGTATGTAGCCTGCAAGGTGTCTGGGGCACCCAGACTGCAACACGATTCAGAAATACTGCCTGTGCGTCCTGTGCAGGGACAGGTTAATTTGGTTCACCTGAGCTGTCAGTGGAATTTGAAGCGGTAAAGGGGAACTGAACTTTGAGTTAGCGTGAAGTGTACGGCTCCTTTGTAGCTCTGGTGAGTAGCCCTTAGAACTGTGATGGTCATGTTGTACAATAGAAGCAGCTAAGGTCTTTCACGTGGGTCAAACAGGAATATAATGATAGCGCATTAAGAAGACTAAGAAAAGTATGTCAGGGGTAGGAGATCTCAAGGATGTCTCACAGTGTCTGTGAGAGGAAGCAGAGTTTGCAGGGAGTTTTCTGATGGGTAGACTCCTTTTTGCAGTCCCATTCAGTTCTTAAGGATATTAACAGCATCATTCTGGAGCCTCCACCTTTTGTGTGTTAGCTGATGTGGTTATCAGCCTTGCCTAATATATTATGGCTTCAGCTCCTGAAAGATGCTAGCCTTCTCCTTCAGTAGGCTCTTCCTCTTGAAATGTTTATTGTTTATTTGGGGAAGAAATATAACCTTTTTTTCTCTTCTTTTACTTTTTGTAGGAACACTTGATCTTCACTGTTTGCTTGCACTATGAGTATCCAGGAATAGAAGATACAATGGATGAAAGAAAAGAAGTTAATGTTGGGAAGCCCCTTATTGCTAAATTAGGCCTCCATCACGGATTCAGAAATAACTGTCTCCAGACCTGTTGTGTGGCTAATAATCTTTTCCATAGTCAAGTAGAATCAAGTCCTGTGGTAACTAAATACTACTTCCCTAGTCGATGCCAACCAAATTCCTGCCCAGGGGCTTACCATCCAAACTGTACTTGCCCAGGCAGTGCTAGACAACTGGAGGCGTGTTCTTGCAATGGGACTTCAAGAATGTTAGCTTCGAGACATGAGGTACAGAATTACTCAACCCCTGCAGAAAAGAGTAATGTACCAATAGAGACCACTGATGATACCGTTGAACTGGAATTCCTCCTGTCTGACAGCCTCAAGTTGTCTAAGCAGCAGTAGCTGTGATGTCTTCCAGCAAAGATACTCTTTTCCGTTCTGAGCAGGAGATCCTCCGCACTGCTTACTCAGATACTGGATTTTGGAGGTTTGGGGATAAAGGGACTGGGGAGTGCAGAGTTGGTACTGGGAACGAGGCTGTGACTTGGGTTGGTTCATGTTGCTCTCAGGGAAAATTGTCCGGATCCAAGGAGGCAAAACTGGACTGATAGATTCAGGAATGAAAAAGGCTTATATAATTATATTTTTTTTCCTACCATTAAAGGTTTGAAACATGAGGAGAAAACAAAACCAGACTCCTCAGATTCCTATTCCGTGATCCAGCAGTCAAGAAAGTAAAGAACACGGGCAAGCATGGGTCTGTGTGAGGAAGCTTCCTATCTGTGTTAGTGCATGGAAGCCAGGTTCTGGTGCCAGTGTTTCTCTTGAAGGTGAAGCCTTGGATCTTCCCAGCTGCTGCTCCTCCAGTACCTACTGGAATTGTAAGACTTACTGTACATGAGTGCTTTGTACTTAAATACTCAGCTTTTAGAGGGGAAATGCCTGTTCTGTGCAAACAAACAAACGTGCCTAGCCATCAGAGGGAAAAACTGCAACAGACTTGAGCAGGAAAATGAATTTTCTCTGTGATTCAATGCGATTTTAAAAGAAATCATTAGCCTCGGAATGATAAATAATACCTTTCCCTTCAGGCTCAGTTTTTCAGTATCCAGAGGCTTCTTTTTACATACTGTATTAGAACGGGGTCTGGTGTTTTAACGTGTTAGAACAACCTTCCTGTTGGGTGTATAAGATGACACAGAGTAAACAAAGGCAGGGCTTTTCCAGAAGTGGAAGTGTGGTGGTTTGATACTCTGGCATTAAGAATGGTCTCCTTCAAGCTTCAGTTTCTTTTCTTCCTTGTGTACATACGAGGAGCAGTCACTGACATTTCAGTCTTTAAGGACTCAGCTCATAATCAGCTGTTCCTGCTCTCTGCCTTCTGTCCAGTGTTGGGCAGGAACTGACAGATGTCAGGCTGTGCAAGGAAAGCGAGGATGGAAAGAGGAGTTGAGCGAATGAACGATTTCTCTTTGTCTTGGGGTACTGGATTACCAATGCTCAGAGGGAGAGAAGGCCACAGCTCCGTACCGTGGCGCATCGTTGTTGCGATGCTCTTTTATGACCCACAAGGTTTTTGCTGATGGCGTTTCTGCAATGGTGGTCTATTCCTGTCCTGGAAGAACACTAAATATGAGGTGAAAAAGTGCCTGCAAGTGAAGTACTGCTTAGGTAAAATGTGCTGAGATACAAAAAATGAATGGGTGAGACAACTGAGAGCTTTGGGTATCTTCAGGCTGAAGTTACAGGGCTGGTGTACCTGGGCAGAAGCCATTGCTTTCTTGTGATTGAAGCAAGCAAGCAAAACCCAAACAGCCTACTCAGTTGTTTTCCAAGCCAAAAGAATTCATGTTCTTTCATGTTGAGAGGATAAAGAAGTCTAACCATAAAGAACCCAAGACGGTGATTCCAGCATGCCCAAATGCAACAAATAGAGCTCCTTCGCAGACTGTACAAGCCATGGGACGCTGGCTTCGTGGCAGGGCCGGAGCTGTTGTGTATTGCCCTGCAGCCTCTACGTGTGTGTGTTTGCTTTGGAGCTTAGCAATGGAGTTCCATTCTATATAAACCAGATGTCGAAAAGAAGCCTCTATGTCCCGTAGCCTCACTAAGCAGAAGGCAGCTGGTCCTGTACTGAAAGGCAAGTGAGCTGCTCCCAAGTGGTGTGCTGTTCCTGCACTGACCAAATGGGGCAGAAGGAGTGAGCCTCCTCAGGCAGTGCTGAGGTGTTTGGTGTGCACTCAGGAAGGGTTGGTTCTGCATAGTGAACTATTTAGCATATTCAGATTGACCGGTTTGCTCAAAGGAGACTTTAATTTCTTTATGCTCTGTTTACTTTGCTATGTGTGTCGGGGGGGGGAGCATGAGAACGCTGGTGTTTTATTGGGTCTTTAAAATACCTGATGCTTTGAGAGCATGGAAATACCAGGGGTGAGGTAATCACCATTCCAGAGAGCTTCACATGTGGGTAGGAGCCTGTCTTGCTTGGGTAATACTGTTAAGTGGTATTGCTTTAATTAAGATTCCCATCAGAGAATCACAGAATGGCCTGACCACGATGCTCATCCAGCCCCAACCCCCTGCTACGTGCAGGGTCACCGACCAGCAGCCCAGGCTGCCCAGAGCCACATCCAGCCTGGCCTTGAATGCCTGCAGGGATGGGGCATCCACAGCCTCCTTGGGCAGCCTGTTCCATCATCAAATAATCTTTTTTGTTCATAGAAGAATTAAATAGGTACCCAAAAAAAGTTGAGTATTCTCAGCGATGTAATGGACGAAGCAATGCAAATCCTCAGTCGAGCACAGAGCCTCCCGTGGGATCCAGGTGTGCTGGCTGGGTGCTCTGTGTGCTGCCAGCAAAGCCAGCTGAGTGTGAGCAGCGCTGCTGGCCGGGTCTGCTCATCTCATCTGTGCTGCGGGGTGTGTGTGTGTACGTGGAAGCTAAAGTGGTTATCTCCAAATTGACGGCTGTACTTGAACTGATCTGTGTATGAGTTTCTGATTTCTCCTTTGGAGAACAGTTGTGATATTTATTGATGACTGAGATGCACTGTGCATTAATTATCCTATGCAGTATGCAGCTGGCCTATAAATTAAAATTACAGCTTGATGAATGTCCCAGTACTGTAATATGATCCGGTACTTTGTCACCGTGTTCTGCTTTGTATGAGAACTTTGTTTTTTACTCCTCAAATAAACTGTTGCCCACAGGGTATCTCTGCACGTGTAGCCGCTGTTTTCTCCTAATCCTCCGGGTTAAAACAATTCTGTCTTGTAACAACATACAGCAGAATTCTGCCCGTAACGGCACTGCTTGTTTGCAGTAGATCTCTGCTCCTCGTGGCACGGGAGGGCGTCCGGGAGCAGCAGTGCGGTACGCAGCAGCCGTGTCCCAGCGCAGCACAGCGCTCCCTGTCTGCCTCCAGGCTGCTGCACCAGCTCAGGTTGGTCTGCAGCCCGGTACGTGACCTGGTGCTGCTGTGTGTGCGGGAAGTGATGGGTGCCTCAGCCGCTGGAAATGAAACTGTCTGAACGCGGTAAAGAGAAGGTCATGAACTGTAGGGATGAGGAGGAGACAAAGCTCAGCCCGCGGCTGTAGGGTCTGTGACCGAGATCAACCATAACGATCATCTGGTTTCAACCCCCTGCTGTGTGCAGGGTCACCAACCAGCAGCCCAGGCTGCCCAGAGCCACATCCAGCCTGGCCTTGAATGCCTGCAGGGATGGGGCATCCACAGCCTCCTTGGGCAACATGTTCAGTGCCTCAGCATCCTCTGCTGAAGAAGGGAGTGGTGGCCAAAAGGCATTTCCTTGTGGTGTCAGCACTCTCAGGATGTGCTCCGGACACTCTGGTGCTGAAGGATGAGTGCAGGAGGTGAGCATTTCCTCTGGCTGGACTTTAAAAGTGAAGCAGGACTAAACCTGGGCAGCTGCTGGAGCTGCCTCTGGTCGTGATGCCCTCTCTGAACTAAAGCGCTGGGTTTTGTTCTTCCTGGAAGCCGATGGTGTGAGCACAGCATCTATTTCAGGCTCGAATTGTCTGCTGAGTTAACATGCTGGCTGCTTTATCCACAGCTGTATGTTTTTGTATTGCTGATTTATGTCGGCCATTTTTTCTCTCGGAAGCTGAACATATTTGGAAGATGGATCTGAAGGCACCAAGTGGCTGCGAGCCAGTCTTGGGTTCGTCTGGCAAAGGGAGAGTTGGTGCTCACTGGAAAGGCCAGTGCTCTTTTTCTGTTTTCCCTCCCCACTCTGCACCAAGAGGAGCTGATTCTGATGCAAGCAGCCATCGCTACTGAAAGCACCGACCTTCTGCGGGTGATCCTGCTTACATCAAAGGAGAGCAGCAGGAGCAGGACAGGACGGTGTGCAGAGCTTTCCAAAGTTCACTCCAGTTTGCCGTTCGAGCCCCGTGTGCTGCGCAGGGCTGTGACCGCAGGAGGCAGTGCTGGCACGCCGTGCTGAGCCGTGCCAGGCGGCCAAGGCGGAGCAGAGCCCGTGAGAGCAGCAGAACGTGGCTCTGTCCTGGGTGAGCATCTTTCTCTGCCTGCTTTTTTTCCCCTCTCCCCGCGTTGTGTGAGTTCTCGGAGCGTTTCTCCTTCAAAGTGCTCCTGAATAGCGCCGTGAAATTGTGATGCTGCTGATAGAGATCTGCTAGTTACCCCCTCAGTAGAACAGCCTAGAGTCTCCAGCGTCCCCAGATTGACTCATTTTGGCCTTAAGAGACGTCTGCACTGCGTGACCCTCCCGTGTCAGGGCAAGTTTCGCTGTGTGTGGGTGTTACCTCTGCTCACGCATCAACTATTTGCCTTCATTCTTTGTCAGCTAACTTCGGCAGCTCTGACATCAGGGCTGCACCGATCCCGACACGTTCTAACAGCCATCAGGGAAAGACTTGGCATCGCTCCCCCCTCCTTGCACAGAATCTCAGCTCAGTGAGATCAGCTCGCTGTTAGGAACGGGTGAGCTGTGTGTGTGGGGGGGGGGGGGGGGGTTGGGAATTTGCTTCTTTCTTTAGTTTTGTTTGTGTTTGTTTCTTTATACATCGTTGCACTAATCGCAGTTGTCCAGGAATGCAGTAAGAACCCACTCACGTTACAAAGCGAAGCGCTTACTACATTCCTAAGGCACACCACTGCTGCAGTTTAGTCATACCAGGCTTATTTTAGCAGCTGATAAGAGCTGCTGTCTCCCATCGCTGCTGCTGGCATTCACAGGGAGCATGAGCTCACGGTTCGTGCATTGCCACAGCAACGCCCCGCATGTGCCTCCATCACTCAGCAGTGCTGCAGCAGGGGCAGCAGTAAAAGGCTGGGACTGCCTCACCCGTGCTTGCAGGCAGAGGTTGTTCCAATTGTTTTGTCAGCACTCCGCTTATGGTTTGGTTTTGTTGTTTGTTTGTTTGTTTTTCAGAGTCGCCTGAAATTAGCAAGGAAAGTCTTTGCAGCGCAGAGCAGCAGAAGGTCAAACAGCCCAGATGTGTTTCCTGGGCTCCCTGTTGACGTGGTTTGGTAGTTAGGCTTCATTTCATCGCTCTACACATCAGCCAGCTCCACATTCTGGCATCCTGTCCTGCTGTCACACAACAGGGTTCCCCATCAGCACATCAACCTGTGGCTGTGGTCCATCAGCTGGAGATGCCCCTCTGCCTCACCTCCAAGGAGCCGGAGCTGCTCACATCTGTTCCCCTCTGAATGTGCTGTTTTCGGTGCTCACCATGCTTCAAAACCAGCGCTGAGAGGAAACCTCCTCTTATGAAACACTCGCTGGATTGTCTTCTCTGTCCATCATGGAAACGGTGGGTTCATTTAGTCAGAAAACAGCTGTGCCTCATGCCAAGACACTTTACCTGTCCTGGCAGGTGGAGAACTGCAGCTGTTTGCACACTGCATTGCAACCACATCCGTGATTTGCTGGGTGAACTGGAGTGGGTTTGGCAGCACGTAGATCCGAGGTGGGACCCTCATTGCACACTGCAGCAGAAGACATTCCTGCTGTACCATCCTCGCTGGCTTAGTCAGTTATAATGCAGCAGCCCCGGATGCATTAAAAGACACTTTCCACCAATGAGATGTATGGAAATAAACAGTCTGTTGTCCCCCTGCACTCTGCATGCACTGCCAGCCAAACCCTCCTAAGGTCTTGCAGGGGAGTTGTGGCTGCTGTATAAGATTCCTGACAGTAAAAAATATCTTCTATCTTTTGTGGTGTCCTGGAAAGCAGACCAAGAGCTGTGCAACTCAGGTTGGGAACTGTGGCTTCAGGATGAGAGCTCGTGGTCCAGCACAGACCCCGTGCTGGCTGGTGGCAGCCTGCTCCACAGCTAAACTCACTGCTCCTCGCTGTGCACCACTCAGAGCACAGTGATGCATCTGCAGGTGGATGTGCTTCCCTGGGTGGGATCAGGGCCATATTGGCCGTGTGCTGTTACTGTGTTGGCTGCAATAAGGCGGGCAGCGCTGCTTCCCTCCTCTGTTGTCAGTGACGCTGTCTGGGATAAAGCTGCCTTGAGCTTCTCGGCCAGCAGCAACCTGCGCTCAGACGGTGCTGTGCTGCCTCTCCTGGGGAGATCGCTGCTGTACAGGAGCGGGCTGAGGAGAGCCGTGCTCGACTTCCCTTTGAATACAGAGCTGATGGAGGGAGAGAAAAGCTGCCCGAGAGCTGAAGGGCTCGGGAATGGGAGCCTGCATGAAGACACGCAGCACTGATGTGCGAACTGTTCTCTCCCACTCGCTCCCTGCAGGGATATATCACAGTAGGACACTAACGTCACATTTACAACTCAGCAGCCCCTTCCCTCCCAACCTGCTGAGAGGAGCCATGTGCTCCATGGGCCCGGTGCTGCGCCCTGGGGTGCATTGGTGCTGCATGGCCTCTGCTGTCAGCCATCACTAACAGCTGCCCTGCACCTCACCGCAGCAGCAAGCAGCCCTCCTCCTCCTCTTCAGACACAGACAACCAAATACCTTTAATGAAACTGCTTTGTGAAGACTATTTCCAAAGCTGCAAAGCGCCGTCAGGGAAGAAATGTTTTCCTTTCTCAACAGAACAGTGCAGGGAAGGAGGAAAAACCAGGTTGCCTTCCTGAAGATTGCCGCGAGAAGTCATTGCCCCCTTCTCAATTAATCCTGTTCCAAGCAGCTTTCCTTTTGGGCTCACGGGTTTTTCTTACTGCAGCATTTCCTTACCGCAGTGGTAGTCGGTTGTTACAGTGAAGCCAATGCATAACAGCTATCTGGAGAATCAGATTAGCAGCCTTTTGCAAACACAAACGCTACTGAGTCATCAGTGACAGCAACTTCTCAAGTTGGCAGATGGTGGCCCTATAAGAAAACATGTTTTCATACCTTACCCCGCAATTTATTCCCAGACTGCACAAAGATAGCCAGGTAGTGGCATCTGTTGATGTCATATTTCCTGTTAAACTCCATCTGCCTGCTAGATCTGAAGGTGTCTGAGCTACGGTAGAAAACAAGGCACAAAAGGGATAATGAGAATTCCGACGTATCACGAAGTAGAATTGATTTTATTTATGTAAGACGGGCGTTTTTTGGAGAGCTCTGAGCCGTTGACTTTGCTGCCGGGTTTATTATTCGTGTGCATGCGGTGCAAAAATGTAAATTTTTGCCTTATCTGAAGCTAAGCCATTTCTTACACACCGGGCCTGTGTAATTATTTGCATTGTTCCCACAGAAGGGTGGCACAGAAAGGCTTTCAGCGGGGGTCCAACCAATTTCTCTGCTTGCAGAGATTACACCGAAGCATGCGGACCTGTTGGTCTGACAGACCACGCGGGGCTTAAATCGGGTTTTGCTGTTTATTGCTCTATTGTTATCACAACTCAGTAACTCACCAACAGAATAATTCCCACCCATCCCTGGTGGACAGGCAGGTAGCAGTAAGGGCACAAGGTTATTTTCTCTTCCACATTAAGAGCTCTTTGCTTTTAATGTGCCTGTTCCATCCTCAGGCTCTGCCCTCACAGAGCCTGCTGCCAGCCCCCATTTCCCAAGCCCGGCTGCCTGCAGGCTGTGCTCCCCTCTCCAGCTCAGCAGTGCAGTTTGCTGCCCATGACGCTGACTGTTGTACCTCCTGTGGATGTACAAATGCTGCGGGTAAGGCTGCCCAAGAACGCAGCACAGCAGCTCGGAAGGAACAAATGGCACTTCTTGTCATGAAGGAAGCCACAACGAACAATTCAGGAACAAAGCTATCCAGTCTTTGAGGTGTTTTTAGGGGCCAGGTCCCATGTGGACACCTGAGGGCGAGAAGGCAGCGCTGGGGAACCGCAGCAGCTTGGGCTGCTCTGAGAGCAAAGGGACAAAGCTGCTCTGGACCTGCGGCGGTGGATTAGCCCTGCAGACAATGCATGCAGACCCACGGCCCTCTCCTAATCTCCCTGCACAGGCTGACATTAAGCACAACGTTGTCAGGGCCGTGGCAGGTGTGGCTGGACCTGGCATTGTCCTTGCTGACAGCGATGGATGTCCCAGCAGCGCTATCGGCCGTCCTGCTGCGCCAAGGGCCCCGCAGCGTCCCACAGGGCCGCGTTGTCACCTGGGGTCCCTGCAGAGAGATAAGTGTGCCTGCCTGTTCCTTTGTGTGAAACACAGCGGGGCCCCACTGCCCGCCTTGTGCACAAAGCAGGGGAGCTGATCCGGGGCACAGCAGGCTGATAAAGCGAGCGGTGTGGGTGCCCTGGGTGTCAAAGTGCTCGTGGCTGGAGCTGTGCTTGCTCTTCCCCTCCCCTGGTTCTAGAGCTGGCTGCACCTTCTGCCCCTTTACACCCAATGGCAGAGGCCACGTGGGGACATTACACAGGCAGACGCGTTCCCCCACCACAGGAGTGTTTCACACTGCTTGTGGTCAGGTGCTGTGGGGTGCAGGATGCTCACCAGGCACTGAACCACCTCCCTCCTTCCCTCTAGCCGTGTGCATATGGCAGCGGGCACTGCTGGAGCCCTAGCTGTGCAGCACGACATGCCCTGTGCTCGCTGCTGGCAGTGCAAGAAACCCGCTGAGCTGTTAATGCCATCCTGCAGTGTCGCTCTGCAAACCCGCAGCGTTCCTTAACCCACCTCCAGGCGATGGCTGCAGGCTGCCCTGCTTTGACGCACCCGTGGTTTGTTTAAAACAAAACTTCAGCGTTGCAAAGTCACCCCCTTCCTCCTCCTTGCCCGGCACGGAGGATTTCAGCCTCGAGAGAAGGTGCATCCAGCACCAGGAAGAGCAGAGTAAAAGCTTTGCCTGAGGAGCGCATGGAGCAGCACAGGCGCTCGGCTGCGGTTGCAGTGAGCTGCATCCTCCGGGCGCGTGCAGGTGAGCACACAGCGCTCAAATAGCTGCTGATAGCACCATCTGCAAAGGGCTAATGGCTCATTCATTAAGCAGTGGGAGCCTGCACAGCCAACAGCCTAATCAGATATTGTACGATGAATAATTCAGAAATAATCCTCGCGTACTTGAATAAATATCGGGAGAAGGGAAGTAAAAACCCCCGTACATATGGCGCGTTCAGGGAACAAAACAGACATTTTTCAACGTCCTCCGCTGATGAGCTTCGTTATACGGATGTTAATCACGCAGGTGGTCGGTGCCTGGAGGAGATCGCTGACGGAGGGCTTTCTGTCCCAGCGCAGGAAGGTGCAGCGAGCAGAAAGGACCGAACTAACAGGCGCTCACGGGAAAACCCATTAGCCTTTTGTTTGGTCATTTACACGCGGTCCCGTTATGTCATTAGCTGGTGAGTGTTAGTTCAGGTGTATTCCAGCGCGGCTCTGGTTTTCTCCCTTCCAAATCCCTGCTTGTCTCCTACGACTGACTTTCTTTTAATAAACCTCATTTTTCTAAAAGCAATCCTTGAGTTTTTGGTCCAAGAAACGAGACGCACATTAATAAGCAATAAAGGAAACTGAATTATTTTGCCAAGAAAACACGTAAATAATAGCAATATAAGCATCTGAAAAAGCAAAGTTCAGAGTCAGCGTGGTGGTGGTGTTTGGGTTTTGTTTTTTTCTTAATATTTAATGTTTCAGTGTAATGCTTAAAGAACAATGGTACCATTGCACAAATGTATTGCAGAAGGAGAATGCAGGCTTCTGCTTTGCTCCTGTCAGGAACACAGAACAGGAAATTTTAAGATGAAAAACCTACGAGAGCAACTGAATTGATGGATGGGTGGATACAACTATTAGAGCAAAAATAAATGTAGGACTGAAAAGATGGAATTTATATGCTACCCCTTTCTTGGTTAACGTAAGGATGTTTCACAGTCTGGAGGGAAATGTTATTGAATAAAGACAACCAACAAAAACTGGGGGAGTGCGAGAAAAAGGCATCATAAAAACGAAACGTAAATTGATTTCTGATTGTGTAAAGTCATCTTTTGACCCAGCAGAGCAGAGCTGTGAGGAGTAAAAGCGTTGTTTGAAGCTATTTATATTCGATTCCAGTACAGAAAGAGGAAATACCGCAGCAGGTTTTGCAGCGCTGCGTTCCCAGAGCCTTAACATCCTTACGGAGTGAAATAATTACGCAGCAATCAGCATTCACTGCAGCATCAGAAGTAGAATAATGTCAGGAAATGGTAATTCCTTCCACCACGGGCTCGAAGGGTGGTACAGCACCACATCTGCAGGGATGGCAAACCAACCAGGGCAGAGCATAACGGTGGTGCTGCTCTGTGCTGGCTGCTCCCACCGCCCGCAGCCACAGCCATGGGGATGGGGATAAGGAAACATGCAGGTGGGATCTTTGAGGCAGAAATTTGGTGGCTGTAGGAACCAAAGCCCTCCCTATTGCCTGCCCAGGGCTGTCCTACAGAGACCCACGGCTGGGGTAGGATGAAGGGATCACACACAGCTGCTGCCCCAAAGGGACCCGGGGTCAGAATGTGCTGAGATCATCCGGGGCCTCACGGAGCAGCAGCGACACTGCAGGGACAGCTGCAATGCAGCCATCTCATGTCGCGTGTGTCTGAAGGAAAAAGACACTGCAGAAGGGCGGTCTGCCCAGCTCCGCTCACAGCAGTATTTCCAATCTCCTTAGCTTTACTATTTGAGAGCTAAATGCTTTTGGTGACCGGCTGTTTGTTTGTTTTCTCATGGGGATGCCAGAAAAAGGTGGTCGGGAAGAAACAAGCCCGTCCGAAAGGCACAGGGACCTCTATGCCACGTGTTAGCTGTGATGCAAAAGCAGCAGCAGCTACACACACTGCCATGCCAGCAAACCTGACACACCCAGCGCAGGGAAACAGACCGCAGCTTCCCACACAGTTTCCTGCTTAAACAGGGGGAAAACAGTCGGGTGTTGGAGGTCCAGCAGCCCAGATCCAGGGGGCAGCCGCAGGATGGTGCGGGACAGAGGCCCTTGCTGGATGTCATCACGGAATGCAGATCCGTTTGCCTTTAGTAACGCCGTTCCATTCAAACACTGCGGATGCGGTGCTGCGGAGGCTGCAAACGAGAGCAGGTGGCTGTAAAAAGAAAGCCGCACCACGAACTCGGTACGGCTGCCGTACATCCACCGCATGAAAGCCGCCATCCGCTACGTGCGGGGCCTCACTCGTGAAAACGAGCGAGACAAAACCCGTTTAAAACGAAGGGCCGCCCGCAGCACGAAGGCAGGGCAGCCGGGGTCACGTAGCGAGCAGCGAGCAGCCAGCTTCCCCGCGGCTCTGAGCGCATCCCGGCGCTCCTAACGCGAGGGCTCGGGGCGGGCTCCGTCGTTGCTGCGGCCGAGGCCGCGACCCGCCCGGCGCTCCCCGCTCCCCGCCGCCCGCGGATCGCTGTGGCCGCGCAGCGCTCCCCGCCCCCGGCTCGCTCCCGGCGCCGCTCCGCAGGGAATCGCACGGAGCGTCTCCCCCCACCGGTGCGAGCCGCGGCGCCCCCCCCCCACAACCCCCCTCCGCCTCCCGCAGCCCCGCGGAGCCGCTGCCATTATGCTCCGCCGACTCCTGGCCGGGCCCAGCGGCGGGCGGGCGGCCGAGGCGGTGCTGACCGCGGCCGTGCCCGCCTGAGCCCGGCCGGGCCCGGTCCGCAGCAGGTGTGTGTGCGCGGGGGCGGAGGTTGCATGCGGTGGGGGTCGCCTCCTCCCGGCCCCGCGGAGCGCGGCCTGCTCCGCACCGCGCGGCACCGGCGGCCGCCTCCCCATCCCCCCCCCTTCTCCTCCTCCCTTTCGCCGCCCGACGCTCCGAAGGGCCGCAGAGGGGCGAGCGGGCCCGGCTCGAGGGGGGGGAGGGCGGTGCGCGGGGAGGGGTCCCCGTGCGATCCGCGTGCGGGATGGCCGCGGCCGAGGGAGGGCCGCGCGGGGCCGAGGCGGCGGAAGAAGATGGCAGCGATCCCCGGCGCGGGGTGGGGATGAGGGATGCGGGAAGGTGGCGGCCCCCGGCTCTCCCGGAGGGGAAGGCAGCGCGGGTCGTGCCCGACCTCGGCTCTTAGTTACAGGTGCGGCTGCGGAGGGGCTCGGCGGTGTCGCCGGGTTGGCAGCTGGCCGGAGGGACAGAGCGAGCCTCGCGCAGAGCACGGCGGCGAGATGGGGCTCGGCACGTAGCGAAGGTGGTAGTTACGGGGTGTGCAGAGCCCGGGGTGAGTAGCCAGAGCCCAGCCGAGACGGCGCTGCTGCCTCGGGCGGCCCGGCGGGGCGACGCGGCCCTGCTGACGGCCTCGGCCCCGAGGGCCGCAGGCAGCGCTGGGGCAGCAGCAGCAGCCATCTTGGCGGGGTGGGCCGCGGCCTCCCGTGGCCGTGGGGGCTGCAGGGCGCGGGGTGCTCGGCCGGGAGCCTCGAAGGGCCGAGCGGCAAAAAGGGAGTGGGGGGGGAGGGAGATAAAAAGGTGGCGGTGGGGGAATAAATAAACGTAACAAGGCCGCGTCGGCAGCCCGGCTCCCAGCCGTTCGGAGGGGGCCGAGGAGCCGCTCTGCAGGCATCTGGCTGCTGCGGAAATGGATTTCTTGAGGGGAGGGAGGTGCGTGCGTGGGTAATCCCTGCCCGTTCATGCCGCGCCGAGAAGGGAAAATGCCACCGAGCGGCCCCAGATGTGGGAGCAGAGGGGAGGGCGGCCGCCCCACGGCCCTGGGCGCGAGGGCAGAGGTGACGCGGCTCCCCCCGGGCACGGCCGTGTGCCCGCCGCTGCGGCCGAGCCTGCCTGGCGCCGCAAGAGAGATCCTGCGAGGGTTCTGAGCGCGGGCTCTTTTGTTAGCTGCGGCCAGGCACGCACGCGGCTCGCGGCCAGGTGGTGGGAGGTAAGTAGGGGGGGGAAAGCGGGGGGCACGGAGCGAGGGGGGGGCGGCGGGACGGGGTCCGGGGCTCGTCGGCCCCGCAGAGGCGAGCAGAGCCTTGCGCTTCCCAGGGACGCGTTGGCAGCTCCGCGAGGGTTGCCATAGCTTTTATGTAGGGTGACCAGAACCGGCTGGAACTGGTTTGAGGCAGATCAGCTCCTGAACACAATGCAGTCACTGAGCTGCTACAGTGGGGATAGCTTCCTCCCTCCATGGCAGCCAAAAGCAGAGGAGCTTGCAGAAAGATACCATCCCTAAACAGTATGTGAATGCACACTTAGACACACAGCACTGGTATGTGGCTATGTAGTCCTAAAGGGTTCTGTATGTAAATGTACATATTTGCAGTAACTGAGATGACTCGGGCTTTTTCTGCCTTTTTTTTTTTTTATGCTTAAGGAACGGGCAAGAGCTGAGATTTATGACCCTTATTAAAATATTTTTGCTTTGCAAGGGTGGGACACCGGTTGTGCAGTCTTATTTTAGAACTAAACTAAATAAAACGGATTGAATGATTTGTAATTGTAGCTGTGCTTGCGAACTGAAGAATGCCGCTTTGCATGCTGTGTTGTTTGCAGGGCACTGTCTTGTGGTTTTCTTCTGGAGGGGATGCTGGTGGGGGGATGCTGAGGGGGGCGGGGGGGTCTGAAAGGCCAAAAGGAAGCAATGTTGTTGTGGAATTGTGCGTAAAGCATTGCAAAGGTGCTGTAAGGCATACTGGTTTCTCCTTTTCCTTTCTTTTCTTTTTTTTCTCTCCTTGTAGGCCTGTTGATTGGGGCTGCCTTTAACCCTTTCATATTTGCAGAGGTAATCCGTCTGTGGCAGTAACTGAGCGTTGGCCAAAATTAACCCCCCTTTCCCCCCACCTTTCAGAGGTCAAGGTTCACAAAGGTGAGACGGGTGTGTGTGAGTGTGACAGTGGTGTGTGTGTGTGTGTGTGTGAAAGGCAGACACCGCTTCCTGCTGGCACACTTGGCACATTGGTGAGAGGGGACAGCGGTGTAAGCGTGTGAGTGAAGAAATACTGACCTCCAGGTTTAATGGGATTAAAGCTATTGTTTGTAAAGGCGTACTGATACCTGCGCTAAATACGGGCTGTTTCGTCTCAACGTCTCACACCCGGATGCACGCTTTTTTCACAACGCTGTGATAAAGGATAGGCCTCTGAGTGGCAATCGTAAATTGCAGACCACATGGCAGCGAACTGTTGGAGCTGCATTACAGCAGTGCCCGTCCAGAATTTGCTGTCTGCTTGTGCAAAGGTTGCTTGTTTGGCCGTATGTGAGTAACCCGATGTTTGTTTCTGAATTCAGGTCTTCGGTGTTAAAAAGCCTGTGCTTAATATATCCTGCGTAGGAAAACGTGCAGAATAAGGATGGTGTTGCTCGGGCTGCTGTAACCCAGGGAGAATTGTGGAGCAGCCAAGAGGAGAGATGCATTTCAGAGGTCTGATGGAGCTCCAGTGGGTTATTAGTTGCATGAATTATAATTTTGTGCAGTAATGAAATAAGAATAGGAAACCAGATGAGCAGTGCTTCGGCTCCCGAGCGATGGCCACTTTTAACTCAAAGCAGTGGGTAATGGATAGGATTCTTTTATTATTATTATTATTATTATAGATATATATTTTTCTCATCTGAAAAACAAATGTGTTCTTAGATGTGAGCTGGCATTTGCATCTTGTAGAGAAAGCTGAAGGAGTCAGAGGGAGAGGGGGAGAGGCAAGAAAGCAGTAATGAATGTAGCAAAGGGAAGAACAAAGGCTGTTAGAGCTTGCACTATTGGAACACTGAACATTTTTGCCTTGGGGATTCTTTTGCCAGAACTGTTACTTCCTTTAACAGGAAATCAGCAACTCTAGAATCTTAACGCTGTATGATTTATAAAAACAAAACCTGACCAGCCTTGGCTGTGTTGGCTGGTTTGGTAATCTGCAATCAAGATAAATATGGAGGCAAAATGGTGAAAACGTTCTGGTCTGGTGTGAAATGAGGGTCCTTCCCTCTGTGCTCAGCAGATTAAAGTAGACAGTCTTGAAAGCCCTGAAAGACTGTGGGATTCGGGTAAGTTTTATGGTGGCTGATGATAGGCAGAGCGCCTGCATCGCATCAGAGTGTGACAAATACAAGGGAGCCTTTTTATTTCTGACTGCAGCAGATTACATAAGGTACTTAGATATTAATTGTAGGAAAGTGAAAATAGCATGCCAGTGTTTCTCTCGCAATTGTGTTTCTGTGGGGTTTAATGCAGCTGCAGTGTATTGTTTCTCAGAATCAATGGGGCAGTAGGTAGCAGAATGCCTAACGTCACTATGCTGATCTCTTTCCATCTTTGCTGTGATTTGGGTGCGTAGGTTCTGTATTTCATCAGGCATCTGTAGCAAAATTATGCTTTACAAGCATGCGTTCTTAACTGCTTGATAGGAATTGTGCCCATTGCTACTGTTAATGCATGCTCTTTTCCAAGGGCCAGCTAAAATGTAACGTGAGAGCCCCTTTTGGGTGTGTTTTTTTTTCTCTCAACCGTAACAGTGAAGGGCTTTAAAGTTTAATGCACTTGAATGGCCACAAAAATCAGTGCATCTGTTTTATTTGGGTTTTTGAACAAGCTCTGTACTGTGAATTTTTGTTTTTAGCAAAGGAAGTTTCGAATTTGCAGGGCTTTCTTGTGGGCTGTAAGGTAGGAAACCTGAACAGATGCTGGAGTCTGCAGTGTTCTTGGTGAGTTGGTGGGTTTGGGGGCTTTTTATTTCTTACTTTTCAATAGATTTGGAAGATTTGTAAATACTCTTCACTGGGTTCTTTTGCACGTAGGCCAGCTTCCCTGCAGAAAATGCTGCTGAATGCATGGGGGTTGGTCCTGTCTTAGCAGTCATGAGCTCATCTTCCATTGAGGCTTGTCTTGGGTGTTGGATCCTGCGAGCGGGGGTTGTGATTTACCAAGTCCCAAGTCTCCTTTCAATTAACCAACTGTTTTTATTCATCTTCAAAGTAATAATGGGAAATAAAATGCGAACGTGCACACAGGTTGCTGGGTTTGTATGTTTAAAATGCTTTGCCTCTCGTTGCTAGCATTGCCCCTGCAGGCCGTGCCTGGCCTGGGGCTCTCACTGAGGCTGTCTGCAGCAATGTCATGCTGCTGCTTAGCAAGAATTGCCATCTACTTAAAAAAAAATCACAGGAAATAGGCAGGAAGCAAGTGTAGTTTAGCGTGTGGTTCAGAGCTGCACTGAGTGGTGTGGTCTAGCTGTAGGACTCAGTAGGTCAGATTGGTGGTTGGGCTTGGCAGACTTGAAGGGTTTACCAGCTTAGATAGTTCTGTGGTTCTGAGCTGGAAATCTTAACGTTCACGTTGTTGTTGTACGTGCAAATTACTGACGTTGCTGTACTGGCTCAGTACAAAATCAAGCTGTTGTAAAATAGCGTGCAAAAGAATGGTGTGGGGGCTTAGCAACTCTTCATTGTCATCCTACTTCTAAGAGAAATTCAGGGAGCTACAAGGCCCAACATTTTGGCTTGATGTTTTGCATTAATGACAGAGAAAGCTTCATGTTCTGTGTTTTTTTTTTTCTCCTTCAGACATCCAAGTTTGTTTAAAGCATCTTTACTGTTCAGCTTGCATGAAAAGACGTGCAGTCAAATGTGAACTGTTACTGCCTGTTGTGGAGGCATTTTCCTTCTACTCTTCAAATTTCACAATTTCCTTTTTTTTTTTTTAATAAAGAGAAGTGAGTTTCTCCTGTTACGCGGTTTATGTTTACATGTTATGCCTGAGGTTTGTGACCTTGAAACCTGAACTAGCTCTGTTGCTGCTAAGCAAGACTTCTGCAGGGCTCTGCTTGAAGCAGCGTACCTGCAGCTGTTCTTGGGTCTGGGGATAAAAAAGGAGAGGGATGTGGACATATTTCACATCTGTTTTGCTTAGAACCTGACAGCATGTAGCTAGCTTCAGTCTCAGAAAACTAAAGAGAACCATTATGTGTATCCAGTTGTGCCATCTGCTTTTGTCTGTATGTCTTTGTCCTTGTATGGTGAAACCTACATTTGTCGAAGTAGGTAGAAATAACTATTGCTGAAAGCCAAAAAACTTCATTTAGTAATTTGTCGCGAGTTAGCAACACAACACAGGGAGATTTCCTTACTGCTGTGATGGTCGTGATCATGATGTGTATCTGCATCATCTTCTGTATCCCAGTCATCCCATGTATCCCAACTTATTCTTCTAACAAGCCTTTTACATTCTAACACGTGCATTCAGTTCACTTCCACTGACAATCCATTGGCTAGAAAGCAAGCAAGCTCCACAAAGAGCAGAGAGCTCGTCTTATGCCTAGGTACGAAACACAGCTGTTCATTCAGACCTTCTGTCTCCTTTCTAGAGCCTCATTATTAGAGTTGACACCCGACCAGTCCATGCTGACCTCTCCATCTCCCACATCTCCCCCTTCTTTACCAATGAAAAAGGCGTGATTTAAAGAATCTTGGATCACTTCTGAACACATTGTAACAAGCAAGAATGCAAACTGAAACACAAAGAAAAGTAACAGGACAAACTACCCCTATATTTAACACATTCTGTATCCACACTCCTGGGCTTAATTTTACACCGAGCAGAGTGATTTCTGTAAGCAGATATAAACTAGAATTAACACACTGAGCTAATGACTGATTCTTTCCTCCATAGTTAAAATACAAACAACAGTCCACTGTAACTGAACCCAACAGTCCCACAGCGGTGGCTGGGTCATCTTTGAGATGGCAGCATTCAGCACCATTGCTGCAGCTGGTGTCCAGCGTGGCGGTGATGATAAGTCTGGATGTCCTTCCAGTAATCTGAAGTAGGGGTTTTGCATACAGGAGATAAAACACCAGCATCAAATTGTTGACAAATGGCTGGGCTGTTCTTCATGCCCCGAGGTAACACAGTCCAATGGTAATGACAACAGGGTTCCCCATTGTTATTGGAGGGAACCGCGTCAGAGCACAGTGGGATGCAGAGAAAACAGCCTTTTAAGTCTGTTACCATAAGTGGCCACGACTGTGGAAGCATAGTGGGGGAAGGCAGCCCTGCCTGCAAAGAGCCCATATCTTCAATAGCACCTGTGTCCACTGGTCAGAGACGTGACTTTACTGACCTCTCCATCTCCCACAGTAATTCTGCTGTAGCAAAGTTGTGTCTTTGACCAGTGGACACATGTGATTGGATGGCTGTGTTTTGCAAGGGGAGAGCAGTTCACTCTGCATTGCTAGCCTTCTAAATCACTGTTCCAGAATGTTCTACCTAATGGCGATAGGAGCTGGGATTGTGATCTGGATCCAAAGTCTGTGGGCAATTCTCAATAAGATTCCATTTAATGGAGCAATCTGAGAAGCATTTAGGTGCTGTAAATGAGTGTTAAGGCAAGCGAGTGCAGGTAGGTCTGAATGCTGGTTACTGGTCTTTGTGTTACGGGTGGTCAGACACTTGAACCTGTCGCCCTGAGAGGGTTTGGAGTCTCCATCTTTGGGGGGACTGACATCCTGCTATAGTTGATCTTGATTTGAGCGGAGAAGTTGCAGCTCAACCTGATTTGTTTTATGATTCAACGAAATGGCTGCTGAGAACTTCTGATGAAGAATAAATGTTGAAATTCTTCTGATTGATAGTGGCAAAAACCTAGAAATTTTAGGGTTTGAAATACTCTTTGTAATGCTTTCCTTCCTAAGCTTTTTCTGAAGAGGAGGGAGGGAGAAAATAGATAGAAAGATTCTTCTAGAAACCCAGAAATACAAATTCAGATGTCTCTGACTTGCTGAGGTTTGGAAGTGGAAGCAGACCTGGTTTTCTTTTTGTAAGGGGACTCCTCTGTAAAATGTTGGAATAGCAGAGTGCTTGGTATAAATTCTGGCTGTAAAACACACCAGTACTTCAAAGGGATGCCTAAAAAACTAAGGACTGGCACAGCAGCTGCCTGTAAAGAAAGTTACATTTCTGAAAGCAAGAATCTGTATGATTTTTGCGACAGTAACAAGTCGTGGGAACCTTGATAAGCCAAAAGGCCTGTATTGTATGTGAATGTGATCAGCACTGCTGATTGTGGTTGAAGCGGCCTCTTGCATATCCTACTTGCCTGCTGAGTATTTCAGACCGCACTGAGTCATGATTTGAGATGTGGTTCTCATTTCCTGACAAAGTTTTGGTGGCTGAGCTAGCGTGCTGCTTTTGTCTCTCCTTAGATACTAAGCTTTCAGAGTAAATAATAGATGTTGGTCCATCATCATTGCTCTTGTATGTTGCATAACTAATGAGCTGCTTGCAGGCTGCGTGTCAGGCTGACATGTGCCTTGGCTTGGGAGATTCTGCTGTAACTCTTATTGAATCACTTAAGTCTTCTCTACATGATGAAGTTTCTTGGCATAACAATACAGGAATAAAAAATATGTATTTTCATGCTGGTTCAGCTCGTCTGACTGTTTACACCAGAAAAGTACCTTTCAGTTTCAACAGAGGCGGCTTGGCCTTCCTTGTGGAGAATAACGTACCCCATTTACAGCTGTCCTAAAGCCCAAGCTACAGGATCCATCATCTTTAGAAAGTGGGAACAAATGTTTTATTCTGCGTGTATTTTTCCCTCTTGGCAGAGGGGAAAGGTAGGCCGGTACTGGAATGTGGAACCTAGAGCCAGCTCAGATACAGGGCCTGACAAAAAATGCCTTGCAGTAAAGCAGAATTGCCTACCATCCTTCAGAAGCGCTGCTTGCTTCTATGCTCTGATGTTTCTCCGGTTGCTGTTTATGCCATCACGTGTAGATGTCAGGAAGGCTCAAATACAAAGCATCATTGTAAGAAAGCTGTCCTTCAGAGTGGTCTCTCCTGTCTGTAGAAGAAGCTCCCAGGTACACTCTCCTTTGCATACGTTCTCCCCTTTTTCTGGTGCCTGCCTTTGAAAAATCTTGGAGTGCATCTTTGGGTTTTCATCTTAACAGCCAGGATGTGAAGGCCCAAAGGGCACACAGGAATGCAACTATTTCTCATCACATTCCTCTCCTGCTTGCTGACTGTCTTGCTGACAGTAGAGAGTTCTCACAGATGGGCTCTTGTTTTGACATAATTGCCCGAGTGAATGCTTCACAGGAATGTGTTATCAGATGGAGTGAAAAGGCTAACAGGAAAATGCGGAGTGAAGCTCGGGGTGCCTTCCTTGTGCTGCTCAGGGAGGTCCTTATTCAGGAGATGCCTTTCCAAAGAAAGAAAAGTCGATGCACTCACAACAGCATGCTTTGAACACAGAAACAAAATCATCGTGGTTTCTCCTCCAGAATTTAATTCAGACCCTGCGTTTCCATAACATGCTGATACACACAAAGGTATGGGCTTCGCTCCCAAGGAGATGAATGGAAACCACGAAGTAGGGATATTCTTACTGGTCCCGGAGCCTGTGATCTTTAGGTCTTTGGGTGATCTTACCAGAAGTCCGGTCATCTACCATCAAAAAAAAACAGAACCTAGAAGCGTTGTTCCTCACTACCCTACAGCTCTCTGGTTGTACGGTTCCTATTGACCATATTGACTTCCACCACTGAATCATCTAGAAAGCAACACTTGAATTTTTAAATAACTTTTTTGCTATTTTATAAAGTAATGTGTATCTTCTGACAGAAGTGACAGCTTTTTCCATGGCATCATCTGACAGTGAAGTGGAGAGGTGAGAAGTAAAAGGGGTGTTACGAAGTCTGACCACCATCATCTGGGCAGAGCCAGCACATCCAAGAAACAACTCTTTATATGTACCCCCAAAATTAAGGATGCTTAATTTAAGTTACAGTCTGTCCAGTGTGTTTTGTAGTATACACTTCAAGTGGTCAGTCATGATTTGAAGTGGATTTTGCTGTTCTATTACTTAGAGATTAAAAAAATGAGTATTTCAGAGGTGTTGGAGGAGGTGGAGGTCCTGCAAGTTGTTTATTTCAGTATGTTTGGTTTGTGAGGTCCAAGGAGTGTTTGCTGGGTTACTTGAGTGTCTCTTGGAGACGCTGGGTTTTACTCTCAGCACTTCTCAAAGAAAGCAGTTCTCAAAAGAAATTCCAGTTCCTGGAAAATGAGAGTTCCCAAGGGAGTCAGGAACTTGCCTTGTGTTCTGTCTGCAGTACTTGCAGGCTTCGTGCTAGGGCAGAGCAGGAACAGGCCAGCAGCTTGTGCAGCAGCCAAGGCCTCTGTTGGTTTCAGTCGTGGGTGAAAGGCAGAGTTTTGGCTTTAAGAGACAGGGTCGTGGAAGGGTTTTTGGGTAAAAAAGGGAGCAATGTGGCTTTGGAATCCTGACAGTTGTGATGAAAACTAATTAATGCACTGAAAGTTACACCGATAGTCTAGAACGGCAAGTAAGGGAGAAATAAAATGTGAAGGTTACAACTCTGTTTACGTGTTAAGCAAAACTCACCAGGTCTTTTTTCCTTTCTTGTTTGATTTGGATGGCTTTAGAGGTTTGCAGAATGGGAGACATATCTCGGGGTAAGTTTGAGATCTCAGTTTAAAGTTGAAGAACTCTATGTTCTTCTTTTCCATTTGGAATTAGCCTTAAGGAAATTTCTCAGTAAAAAACAAATGCGTCTCTTGTCTGTTATGTAGTTCTGCTCTTAAAGATACCTGATGAAGTTGCCTTTACTTAACGTTGCTGTTGCTAAATATTGATGACTGCGGCATATGTAATTGGAGGAAGTTTTACATGAGTGTGTTTAATAACTGCAGAGAAGCCATCCATGGATGGATGCGATGCGTAGTGAGACAGCACTGCGGTGTATTGAACCATGACAATCTGTCAGTTTAGGCTTTGTTTGTATGCTTTGGCTTTGGACTCAAGAACCTTTTGCATGTAATTCTTACAGGGAGTTTCTTTGTAATGTTAATATTGTGCGTGTATGTGATTCTTATTGTTTGTAAACAACAGAAAGACGTTAACACCTTGCAACCCAGGACATTGTAAGCAGAGCATTAAAGTTGTACTTCAGACAAAGTGAACCATTATGTAAATAGCACTGCGTGTTTTTAATCAGTCTAGGTATCAGCTTTAGCTCAGCATTGTTCCTCTGTGTGTGTTATGTTACCGCGGCTCTGGTTATTTGCATGGCAAATAAAGCATAGCTGGCGCAGGTATAAGAACACTGTAGACGTTTGTATTTCAGATTAGGTTCATGACGGTGCATTCAGTGTGTTTTCTTCATCTGTGCTTCATTTATGCTCAAGTTATGCCTCCAATTGGAGACAAGGGATGAAAGTCTGGTAGTTCTCAATGGTCTTCCATTCTTTGCTTTGCTGGACTCTGGGCCACCACCCTCTGTTGGTTTCTGTTGGTTCTCACTTCATATATTCATCGAGTTTCCTGCAGTATTTTCCTTTTCTTGTTCGTACAGTCCAGAAGTGAATTAAAAATCCAGTCATGTCCGCACCACAGCCATACGGACTGCCTCTCATTGTGCTGGTGACATGTTGTAGTTATTTGGTAGCTGCCTTTGTCACTGCACCCCTCTCACATGACTTTGAAATCCTCTGGGCAGAGGTTGGGCTGAAGTCCAGACTCCAGCACTGTGGATAAATATGATAATCAAAACAGTCTGATATGAGAAGGTGGCTGCTGATGCATTGTGCGCTGAATGCTGTGAGTTAGCTTCTGGTGATGCTGAAAGAGAGCTGAGCTGTACTGACTGCTTTCCTCAGATCTCTGTGTTGGTTTTATCCCAGTTACCAGTTTTAAATGGATGATGGCCAGAACTTTGCTTTCAAATAGATGGATGGTTAAAACTTAAAATTAAATAATAATACTAGGATTACCAGCATAATAAAACACTCTTACATCTGATAAATACAGCTTACAACAGTGTGATTTACAAAAGCAGTGAAACCTCAATAGTTTACTGCGATTCTCTTCTGTGTACTCGCCAGTAAGTAAAGAAATTCTGAGTTAGTTAAGGAAGGTGAATTCATG
This sequence comes from Excalfactoria chinensis, assembly GCF_039878825.1. Taxonomy (NCBI): domain Eukaryota; kingdom Metazoa; phylum Chordata; class Aves; order Galliformes; family Phasianidae; genus Excalfactoria; species Excalfactoria chinensis. The sequence goes on from NC_092857.1 coordinate 879,684, forward strand.
AATTGCAATAGTATAGTCATATTTTCTAAAAATCGAATTACGAATTCATCTCCACAGAATTTGGTGTAATTAAAATAACTTAGTAAGTTAGATATAAGCAGCGTAACTATTAAGCAGACCGTGTAAACTGTACTGTATTTATTTAAGGTAGCAAATGTAGTGGCAGTCTGTATTCCAGTGTTCTTTTCCTTGACAAGTTTTCCTTGTAGGCCTTTCTCAGAGTCCATAATGGCTCCCAGTTGGCCAGCATTGATGCACGGACAAATCTACAGGGTGTTTTTCAGGCGAAGAATTTATACTTTCCAAATAAACCACGTACATCTGCAGAACTGTTAAGAGTACCGTCCATCTTGATAAAGATTGGCATAAAAATGTGCTCTTAACCATAGCATCTGCGTTTTGACTGGTGCTTCTTGACTTCTCTCTATAAAAGACCTCAAGATAAACCACGAGGAGGAGGAGATGATGTGCTGGAGTTGTAGGATGCATCTCTGTTTGCAAGTGTGTTCCAACACGCCATTTTCCATGGGGTATAACGCAGTAGCTTCTCACTTACCTGAGCTAACTTGAGGAACTTGGAGATGCTGCGGTGGTTTAATCAGGCAGCGTCTCTCTGATGGACTATGCTAATCAATACTGGAGGCAGCATATTGAGCTGTATTGGAGAATGTTTTTCAGTCTTTCAGTGCTGGTACAAAGGCAGAAGGGCAGTTAGGAGATTGTGCTTTCTGTAACTGATTTTTTAGATCGGTACAAGGGGTTCATGTTGCACAACTTTGCATGTTCTTGAAATACGTGGAAAAGCAAATACCGTAGTGGGATTTACAATCTGAAAGTATGCACAAAAGTATTAGTTTTCTTTTTTTATGCAGCATTTATAAGGTTTCAGTTCTGACTTAGCTACTGCATTTTTGAATAGGAAGGAAAAAAACAATATTAGAGGCCAGTGGTGAATGGAAAGAATGGGATCTGGAAATTATGAGGATAAGAAATAAAACTAAAGATTGGTGTTGTTCAACTTAAAACTGGAGAGGGACAGTGGGAATTAACATGAAGTGCTCCTGTGGAGTGGAGAGGTGAATAGAATCACATGCAGTTCATTCAGGTTGCATCAAGAGACATTTGGGTTGTGCAGTGCGAAATGCACAATGAGGAAAATAGTGAGTGACTGCAGTAAGTTGCATTGGAGGTTGTAGGATGCAAGGTCTTTAAAAGTAGGTGAGACGCCTGATAGGAGTAGTGTAAGTACAGCAGATCCCTTGTCGGAGCTACTGGAAAAACACACTGTAGGCACTGGGGAACAAATGTTCCATAATTCAGATGAAGTGGTTTAATTTACAGAAAACAGTGCAATACTCTTAAGTTTGCTCTGCTGTCTTTGAGAAGGCTCATCAGGTTGAAAGTGCAAATACCAAGGAAAATCTAGGCTTAGGAGGGTATACAGATAGCTCATTATTTTTCTGAAAGCAGTATCTCGCTGTATTCATGGCATGGGTGGAACAGGGTAGGAGAGCAGTCAGGAATGAAGTCACTTGAAGAGAAGGTATGTCCCTAGGATGAAATTACTAGGGTGCAGCATATGAACTGGATGGATTGCTGTAGCTCCTGGCATTGTAATTCAACTGTACGTTACACGCCTGCACTGGGATACTGTTTGTAATATGTAATTGCTGAAAATGCCGCTTGAGAAGTGAAATAGCACCTTTTTGCATGGCACGTGAGAACGTGCGCTTATTTGTTAAGAGTTTGCTATTAGAGCTTAAAATACTGAGATGAGGACTTTCTGCTTGTTTTACAGATTTGCCTACAATCAAATAGATGACCATGGGGGATATGAAGACCCCAGATTTTGACGATCTCCTTGCAGCCTTTGACATACCAGACATGGTTGACCCAAAAGCAGCTATTGAATCTGGACATGATGACCATGAAAGCCAGATAAAACAAAATGCACACACGGATGAAGATTCTCATACGCCATCATCATCTGATGTTGGTGTGAGTGTCATTGTGAAAAATGTACGTACCATTGATTCTTCTGAAGGAGTTGACAAGGACGGCCACCATTCCACAGGCAATGGCTTGCACAACGGCTTTCTGACATCCTCAGCTCTTGATAGTTACAGTAAAGATGAAGGGAAGCCATTTAAAGATGATGGGTCGGCTTCTGAGACAACACTGAAGGATTCGGCTTTCAACCAGTTTAGTCCAATTTCAAGTGCTGAAGAATTTGATGATGATGAAAAAATTGAGGTAGATGACCCTCCGGACAAAGAAGAGATGCGTGCAAATTTCAGAACAAATATCTTGACAGGTTCTGTATCTCAGCAGGAATATGACAAACTAAAGGCACTTGGGGGAGAGAACTTGATTAAATCTGGTATCTCAGTTTCAAGTAGTATAGATAAAAATAAAGTTGCTAAGCGGGAAACAGAGACCAACTCTGTGAACTTAAGTATTTATGAGCCTTTCAAAGCTCGCAAAGCAGAGGACAAATTGCTAAAAGACAGTTCTGAGAAGCTCCTTGACAACAGAGTACTTGATGGAAAACTGGGTGCTGAAAAAAGTGAAACAAGTCTTGCCAGCATTTCGCAGTCCAAAGCAAAGTCATCGGCAAAGCTTTCTTCGTGCATTGCTGCGATTGCAGCACTGAGTGCTAAAAAGGCAGCTACAGATACCAGTAAGGATTTGCAGTCTAATTCCAGAGAGTCTTCTCCTTTGCCAAAAGATATGAGTGAAAGTCCCCGGACTACTGAAAAATCACCTGAATCTCAGAGTCTTATTGATGGTGCTAAAAAGCCATCTGTTAAACTGCCTGATAGTCCCAGAAGTGTATCGAGTGAAAACAGTAGCAAAGGGTCTCCGTCTTCTCCTGCAGGGTCCACACCAGCTATTCCTAAAGTTCGTATAAAAACCATCAAGACTTCCTCGGGGGAGATCAAGAGGACTGTAACTAGAGTGTTGCCAGAAGTTGATTTGGACTCAAGTAAAAAAACAGAGCAGACTGCTTCTATGGTAACTTCCATGACATCCCTCCTGTCCTCACCAACTTCTGCTGCTGTTCTTTCCTCTCCTCCTAGAGCTCCTCTCCAGTCTGCAGTCGTTACCAATGCAGTTGCATCTGCAGAACTCGCACCAAAGCAGGTCACTATCAAACCTGTGGCTACTGCCTTCCTCCCAGTTTCAGCAGTGAAAACAGCAGGTTCACAAGTAATTAATTTGAAGCTTGCTAACAATACTACAGTGAAAGCCACTGTTATATCTGCTGCTTCCGTGCAGAGTGCCAGTAGCGCCATTATAAAAGCTGCCAGTGCCATACAGCAGCAGACTGTTGTGGTGCCAGCATCAAGCCTTGCGAGTGCTAAACTTGTGCCAAAGACGGTCCATCTTGCCAACCTTAATCTTCTGCCTCAGGGTGCTCAAACCACCTCTGAACTCCGACAAGTGCTAACGAAACCTCAGCAACAAATAAAGCAGGCAATAATATCTGCAGCAGCCTCACAGCCTTCTAAAAAGGTGTCTCGAGTCCAGGTGGTGTCATCTCTACAGAGTTCTGTAGTGGAGGCGTTCAATAAGGTGCTGAGTAGCGTCAACCCTGTCCCAGTTTACATCCCCAACCTTAGTCCCCCTGCCAGCGCTGGAATAACGTTGCCCACACGAGGTTACAAGTGTTTGGAGTGCGGTGACTCCTTCGCTCTTGAGAAGAGCCTGACTCAGCATTACGACAGGAGGAGCGTGCGAATCGAAGTGACTTGTAACCATTGCACAAAGAATTTAGTTTTCTACAACAAATGTAGTCTTCTTTCCCATGCTCGCGGGCACAAGGAGAAAGGAGTTGTAATGCAGTGTTCACACCTGATTCTAAAGCCAGTCCCAGCAGATCAAATGATAGCATCTCCTTCAAGCAATACTGCTACACCCATGCTTCAAAGCCCAGCAGGAGCTGGCTCGCACACTGTAGCTAAGATACAGTCTGGCATAACGGGAACAGTCATATCAGCCCCAGCAAGTACACCCATCGTCCCAGCCATGCCACTAGATGAAGATCCATCAAAACTCTGTAGGCATGGTCTAAAGTGTTTGGAGTGCAGTGAAGTTTTCCAAGATGAGACATCTCTTGCTACACATTTCCAGCAGGCTGCAGACACAAGTGGACAAGTAGAGTATCATACGTTTAAATTCCAATGTTTCGCCTATAAGCCTAGGGGACTTTGGAAATGTTTTCTTTTCATTTAGCTGTTAATGGTCTGAACCTCCATGATTAAAAACATAAACCAAAACAACAGAAAACTTGCAAGCACTTTCATAGTGAATGTCGACATTTTGAACTAAGAGTTTATCTTAGAGTTTTTTTAGGCCCTGAAGTCTAATCCAGTGTATATTTTTGCTAGAGTTTAGCATAAGCTTTGTTGCAGCTGAGTATTATAATAATGAAATTCCTAATGGTCTCTAAGATTTTTTTAATGATTATTGCAGTGCTTTGAAATGAGATTGTCCTGTGGAATCCACTTAATTGGCACCCTCATTAGCAGCACACCTATTTAATCTGAGTAGTTGTTTTTAAGTGATTCATTCCTGATTTATCTTTGGTTTTTATGATTCTCATATAGCACTAGAAGTGAGTTTGGCATTCCTGTTACCTGCAGGGCGAAACAACTACTAAATGGCACGTTGATTCTGCTGAAAGGATATGCATGCTGGTGTCTTCAGGTCTTTTTTAACCAAAAGATGGTATTCACTAGCATGCTTATCTTGCTGTGTGACCATTTATTTGCTTCTGTTGGCTTTCATTTCCCCTCACAATTGCTACTGAGTTAAACTTACATTAGCAAAGATTTTTAATACGGTTTATATGTGGCCTGATGTGAAAGAACGCACCATTCAATAAAAGTATTGATCAGTGTGCAGTGTATTTCATAACCCTATAAGATTCCGATCGTTAATTAAATGATGGTGTGCCAATTAAAAGGAATTCTGGTTTATTTCAAAGCATTCAGTTAGTCTTGATGCAGCAGCTTGTTGCTGTGCATTGGCAAGGAGCTGAAAGGCTCTATCACTGCTCAGACCAATCAAGCCAGGAATGTTCTTGGAACCTCGCAGCAGTGTGCAGGATAGGAGCTTAAGTCCTTAAGTTAGGAAGGGAAGTCTTGTGCTGGTGCATGTTAATCTTACTATCCATACTAGGTCCTTTAATTATCATTCGTTTTACAATAAGATCCAGTAGACCTTAGGAAACCCCTGTAGCGCTTGGTACTATGAAGACAAGGAATTAAGGCAGTGCAGAAGCACAGCAAATCAAATGCATGAGACCGACAGATTTCCAGTGTTAATAGGTTGGAAGGATGAGGCAAGAATAAATCAGGAAAAAAAGAGCAACGAAGTTTAAATAATAAAAAGTTCTGTACTTCCTGAGGGGCCTGTTTTGGTACAGGACAGGGATGCCTTTCTGTAGAAACACCTTTGGCCTTTCTTGCTGCCTCTTCCCAGTGTTTTTTTTTTTGCCCCATTGCTGCAGAGGAGCAGAGGAAGGCTCATAGAGGTACAGGAGATAGCATTGCCCACTGGTGGTGTGTTTGTATCTCTTATTGGAAACTCACTGTCTTATGAGGACTGAGGTATGAACAAGGGCTTAATACCTGCATAGTAGGGCGTGCATTTCCAGATTTCAGGAAAAAAAGAAAAGAAAAAACAAAAAACAAAAAAACAAAGCACTTTTCATGTCATTGCATTTTAAAAGAACACTGTTAATAAACGTAGTTGTAAGAGTTTGCCTTAAAAAAAAAAAAAGCATTAAATATTTTTCTTAGTCATTTTGATATATCGATCATCAGTTTTCATTATGTTTTTTTAAGTTGTGTCTTACTGCATGCTGTGTGGTGTAGCTGTATGGATACATCGTGGGAGCCATCCAGGTGAAGGGTTGCGTTAGTGAGAGCAGTGCCTCCCGCTTTCCTGCCTTTTCTTCCCCTCCTCAGCTAGTGTGTGCACCTCTGCAAGGGCAGTGTTTGCTGAAGAAAGTCTTTGTGTAGGTTTGTTATAAGAATTAGTATGTCGTTCGTGACACGTTACCCCTCTGAAAGCTTGAAAAAGAAACTGATTTCTCTTTGTGCCTGGCACTGAGATTGTGTTGTTGAAACAGTGGTTATTTTGGGGGAGGAAAACAGGAAAGCTAGATAAAGTATTTCTACTTGGGGAGGAAGGAATGCGAAAATATTTGGATTGTGCAGCTCAGCGATGAGTTCTTAGTGTCCACCTACTCTTGAAATGGAAATTGCACACAGTTTTGTGTGCTGCATGAGTCTAAATAGGAAGGAGCTGTTACTTCTTTTTCATCTCTTGTTATGAAGGTAGAACGTTTAGTTTTGAATAATAATAATAAAATAACTAAAACATCCTTGGCAGCTAAAAAATCTTTCCTGTAACGTTATCTTTCTGCAATCCCTCGCTTCTGTTTGTAATCCTGTTAAAAGGAATGAGACCACCCAGTGATGGGTTTCATGGCTGAGCGAAGCCCTCGCCAGCTTACTGAGGCAACAAAGCAGCAAGCCTGGTCTAATTCATGTTGTTAATGGTTCTCTTATCTGCAGCTGTAAGTGTGTTGTTCTTGTGGGTGCTGTATAGCTCATTTGTCTCCATACTCATAGTTCCTGTCTATCTTTGTTTTCCACCTCCACAATTTTTTTTTTCTAACTCCTTTTTTTATTATTATTATTTTTTATTTTTTCCTGTAACTTTGGCTTCAGAGGCAGGCAGGTGATGGTTTTCAGAAACTCTGTTTTGTTTTGGTATGGGTTGAAATGAGAGAACTGGAATTTAATGCCACCTTAAGCCCAGAATAAAATGGTAAGCGAAAGTGAATTTCAGAATTTCACAGTAGATTCTTCTACTGTGATCAGTTTCAATTAAAACTGCTGCCGTGCTTTTCGAACTATCAAACCAGCAGCCCTAACAAAAAGCACTGCTGGCATTTTGTGTTGGTCTGCATTACTGGCAGATGAGTCTTGCAGAATTGGAATCTGGGATACCCTCATTTAGGGGTGGTACATTGTATGGCTGCGAAATAGCGTAGCATTCAGGTTTCTTTTTGTAGTGTTTTGGAAGGACTGTCATGTATATGACAAAAGGTACATTTTAGGAATGGTTCTGGATCTGAGTAAATGCAGCAAACACACGTTAAGCCAAAGTTAGTCAGGCTTTGGCCATCTTGCTCACAGGCAAAGTTGGCGTCCCATGGCAGTTCTGTGCAGTGTCAGAATGCAGGGCTCAGTGGCTCAGACTGTGCCAGCTGTTCAGCTGAGGACAAACACTGGTATTTCAGTGGATATCTGTTGGTGTTTGAGCACAATTTCAGCCTTCCTGTATTGTAGAAGTACTAATCAGAGCGATAATGCAAAATGGCTGCAGGTCAAATATCTCAGACAAAGCTTTATGCAACGATATGTACCAGTTCTTTAGCCTGGTAGCAATGCTGATATCCAGCCTGGGTTGGGTGAACAGTAGGTTTTCTTTGGTTAACTTCTTCTGTTTCAGGGTTTTGCATTTTGCCATCTATCATTCATCAGGATGTTTGAGAGCTGTGTTTGGTTGGAGGCTGTTCAGACACACAGTGCAGTGATCACAGAGCAAACATTAAACTGAGCCATATGAAAGAACACATCTGCTTTGTGTGACCTCCAGATATTTCATGTTAGCATTTCTCCCCAAAACTGATGTTTAAAAAATAATGTACAACTGCTTGTATGCAGCCTCAAAAAGGCATTTAGTTGGAAAAAAAAAGGAAAAAAAGAAGAGTTTGCAGGTCCCAGTACAAAAATACTCTTGTTCTTAGAACATCAGTGGCATTGTCAGTATATAGGGCAATTAAGAAATTACTTTTAGACCTCAGTATTAAACAGGGTTCTATTTGGGGGAAAAAAAACAATTGTACAGGTGTTGTGCTTTAGTCATTGCAGTTAGGGTCTGTCTTGTTGATTAAATGAGGGCTTTTTTCTTCTAGCAAAGTTGTCAATACTAATAAGACTGAACTCCATGAAGCCTGTTTGTAGCACTGTGTGCTTTCTTCTGTGACAGTAGCTTTGGTTCTGCTGCTGGATGCTCTGACTCTGACCATTTTTAAGAGACTTAAAGGAAAGGGGCCCAGATTGGAAGAAGGGTGTGAGTCCTGGTGAAGGCCCAGTGAGTAACTGCTTTAATGTGAGGAGAAGGATTTTCTTAATTATTTGAAGCTTTATTTGTCCGTAGGTTAGCAAACCATTTTTAATACAACCCCAGAGATGTGGTTTTGTCTGTGATCTTGTAAAACATAGGCATCCATCTGCAAGACTCTTACGGATAACGCTGCTAAAATATGTAAATCCCATGTTCAAAAGCAGCCGTGTCATGTAGGAGTCTTAGTTTTGCTTTCAGATCTTCCTAAGTCACTGATGAAGTTCGTAATTCCCCAGTCATAAGAAATAATGATTTAAAACGCCTTACAGAGAGTAAGGTCTTAGGAAATGAGGTTAAACTCATTGTTCTGCAAAGGCTTGTGCTGGTATTTCTGTTGGAGTCAGTGGAGCGACGTCCGTGATAAAAGTTAAGCTCCGTACAGACTGTCAGCAGCTGCTTAGAGCTCCAGAGATGTATTGCTGTAAGTGGAACCCGTGGTGTTACAGGTTCTGTTCTTTGTGCCCTCCAGGGATGGAAAGCAGCTGTGAGCAGCAGTGAACCCCGTTGACAGCTCCACTGCATCGTTTGTGTTTAACCCCAGCAGTGGCACAAAGCACCCAGAATAATTCAGTGTTTCTGACTCGGAAAATGGTCAGAAAAATTATTTCTGTGTAACAGGATGCCAGAAAAGACTCAGTATAGGAAGTAACACCCGCACTTAGGAAGATGGCCCTACAAAGACTTAGTAACTGCGTTAAATACCTGTAGTTTTAGATGCACTATAGGTTGATATTTTGTGGTGCAGATGCTGGAGTTTAGCCTGAGAAATGCATTTTGAAGTTATCTGCAGGCTTTCTGGTGGACAGTACCCCACTTATTGGTATTGAGGATATCCCCATTAGAATTCACTGGGAGTAGGGATCAAAGAAAATGAGTATGATGTGCTTGGTGGGTTTTTTTTCTGCGTGTTTTCTTGTTTGATTGTTTTTGTTGGTTTTATTTTCATTTCCATGGTTGAAACCATTAGATTTGTTTCCCAAGCTTCCCCTTGCACTAGTAAAGTAACCTTGTGAGGCAACTAAATTAAACGTGAGTAAACTACAATACAACTTCTGTGGTCAGTGATGAATGGAAGAGCTTTGTTGTGTCAGAGTCTGGCCCAGAATGCCAGTATATGTAGTGCCAGCGTGGACCGCTTCGGCCCTGCAAGGTTGGTCAGTAGAGTCTGAATTTAGACCTTACCTGGTTCTCTTGGCTCACATCACAGTCGTAACATTTAACCTTTTATTTATATTACAGTGTTTGACACGAGAAATTCTGTTTAGCTGAACCCAACCTTTTGTTTCATCTATTTTGGTTTATCGTTTAGAAGACATGCAATATCTGCCAGATGCTGCTTCCTAACCAGTGCAGTTTTGCATCACACCAGAGAATTCATCAGCATAAATCTCCATACACGTGTCCTGAATGTGGAGCAATCTGCAGATCTGTCCACTTCCAGACTCATGTCACTAAGAACTGCCTGCATTATACTCGAAGAGTTGGTTTTCGGTCAGTATTATGATTACTTTTGTTGTCAATTTATGTGTAATTTATGCTTTCAAAAGTAATTTTCCATTTTCATAAGCATTGTTTGTAGAATAGAGCTTCGTGAGTTTAAGGTTGTCATGGCAACAATTCTATTAGTACTACAATTTTTTGAGTAAATACTGCATTAGAATTCAGCTTTGTTTTGAGCATCCGCTCTTGTATGTTATTAAATCAGAATATTAGCTAATTTCATCCAGCCATAAAATGTCAGATTCTGGGCTTCACAGTTTCTAAGGTCTAAGAAAATTCAGATGTATTTTCTTAATTTCAGTTTCATAACAGGCTTCTTGATTTTTCTTTCAGAACATTGAATTTTAGACTGTTCTTTCTGGTAAAATAATCGTTTTCTTATTTTCTACCAGAATTTATTGTCAGGCTGTGGGTGGCCATTCTGGAACTAGACAGCTAGACAAAGCTAGAACAGCTTTGTCAAGTTGTTTTTAATCTATTTGCTGTGGGAGGGAAAGATTCCTCCGCTTTACACCACTTGAAGATGACGTTTCTCACCCCAGCAGCCTGCTCTTCTGGCTCCTCGTCGTTACTCTTTGGTTTTCCTTCTGTTCTTTTGTTTAACTGCAACTCACCGAGAAAGCAGGGATCGGAGGTGTATCATGGAAGTGCTGAGTTTCAAAAGGCTTGAGAGCTGTGTTATCTGGGAAGGCTACCAGCTGGCTGGCAGGCAGCATGGCGAGGGATGGAGCAGCCCACAGCCCTCAAGCATCACCGTTCTGTCCTGTCTGACTGCAGAAAGGAGAGCTAGAAATCCCACTGGGCAGGCAGCCTCTGCTCCTCATAGAACCCAGTTCCTTTGCTGGGGTGGCTGGGACATCTTCCATTCAGGAGGGAAGTATTCTGCTTGCATCCAGCCAGCTGCTACAGCAGTCAGTTCTCAGTCCGAATCCATGGCCTGACACGACTCTCAGCTCAGGTTTCTTTGGATTCCTTTATTCTTGTCTCCCAAGCACAGCAGTCCTTTTTATTACATATTCCTTACATCTGGCTCCTCCACTCTCCTCCTCTTTCCCCTCACCTGTGTCTCTCAGCATCATCTTGAGGGACTGCTGGCCTGCACCAGCAGCACCAGGAAATCTGTAAGTCCTTCATGCTGAATCACAACAGCGTTACCGAACTTCTCAAGATTTACCATTAGCATTTCATGTCACGATAAGTCAGAATTTCTTCATTTGAGGACACCAAAAATGCCCAGGCAAGGAGAAGTGGTATCCAGGAGAGTGTAAGGCCTTCCTTGCAGCCTGTCCTGCCTTTCTGAAGGACCTGCGAAGCAGCTGAACATCCCAGCCTTAAGCTGAATTGCATCCCTTGCGTGCTGAGAACAAAAGTGACCCAGCACTCCAGGAAAGGAAGGTTTGGGCCTTAGGAGCTGCTTTACAACAGTGGATGCTGAGGACTGTTTACAACTTTGCATCACTGGAGAATCACGGCCCAACGGTGGGGCAGGGAGGGATGAGATGAGAACCAGCACTGCTGAGGGATGCTGCAGCAGGCAGTGGGGCAGTAGGGACTCACTGCAAGGAGAGGGCCACAAAGCAGAGCTGATGGACTGGGAAAGCCGTTTACTTCATTAAATGCCCAGGAAGTGGAGCCCAGATGGATGCAAACTGAGCTAGTAGTATTAGAATGGAGTGTCAAGTGCTTAAAAAGGAAAGGGTGATATTTGATAACACTGAAAGCTGGGATGTTTGAACAGAAAAACAATTATTGAGTGCTTTTATTATTATTTTTTTGCTATTTCCCTCTTTATGTCTGTCATCTGTTGGAAAGCTTTATGATGTTTATACAAAAATCGTGCTGCTGTGGTAGGTGCAAAAATTATTGTTCAGGCAGTCTTCTGGGTTTAAATGGTACAGTACTGCAGGGTGCTGATCAGTGAGAAGTGGGTTGGTCTGAGAGGTGGTGATGTCGCTGTTTATTGCAGCATATCCATGTGCATACTGGGTAGCACTTAAATCCACAAGGTGCATGAAAGTCAGAGGGGCCGCCGTGTGTGGGAATGCTCGTGTGCTGATCTTAATCCCCCATTTCTGATGGTTTTGTTTTAGAATAGATGCGGGGAGATCACAAATTTCCCACATTGAAGAAGTATGTCTTTGAAATCTACTTTGAGAATTCCAATCCGATAACATGGTTGTGATCGCTGAGATTCGGTTTTAGTTGCCCTGAATTTAAATTTACTCTTTTTCCTTTAATCCAAGCGTTGATTTAATTACCGGTTCAGAAAATCATTATGGTTATGTCTTCATTAAATCTAAGCAAGGGAAATGGGCTTAAATGTTTTGCTTACTGGTTTTCCATTCTGGTGGTAGAGGTGTCCCTTGCACAATCTACTGCATGTGCAAAAAAAAAACGTGCAATTTATAAAAACTCTTAAAATTTGCAGAGGTTTTAAGCATTCTTACGATCAGCAGAATATTTCTCTGTTCACCCTTCTTTCCGTGCTGCTGTAATCCCATAAAATGCTCTGAATTCGTATCTCTTAAGATCTACAAAGTTAAATTTGGGAAACCTATTTTTTCGTGGTGGGTTTTTTGATTGGTTTGTTGTTTTTTTTTCCCTCCTTTTTTGATATGCAAATCTCTGCTTATGTTGATTCCTACTCTGTCGTTTATGCTTTTGAATTGACAGAATAATGTAGTTTTATCTGGTTGTGGATATATGCTTACCTCTCCCACTTGCTTGAAAACCAGTGTTGATTCCGTGTCTTGCAGTACTGCTTTTTGCTAGGCTGAACTGACTCTTCTCCACTCTTTTTGCAGCTGCGTGCATTGCAATGTTGTATACTCTGATGTGGCGGCACTCAAGTCTCACATTCAAGGTTCTCATTGCGAAGTCTTTTACAAATGTCCTATCTGTCCCATGGCATTTAAATCTGCTCCCAGCACACATTCCCATGCCTATACACAACACCCGGGTATCAAGATAGGCGAACCAAAGTAAGCAAAATTAATCTTTTACTGTACTTGCCTGCATTTTAATAACTTGTGGAATTGCATTCTGTCTTGTGCTTACAGCAGAAAGTTCTGTACAGCCAACAGTTTGTCATCCGTTGGTAACGTGTGGTGGTGTTGTGATGTTTTTGTGAGTTTTTCAATAGGAATTTGGCAAAAATTAACTTTCCATTCACAACGGCAGCAAAAGTTCTTTAAGCGCAGCACTACAGGAAGGTAATACAGTAAGAGAAGGGGGAGTTAGGTCGTTGTTGTGCAAGCTGCAAGCACTGGGTTTTAGCTCTGCTATGGCTGTCACGTCTGTCAAGCCCAGGCTGATAGGTTAGAGCTGCTGGCTGTGCGCCTTGTCCAGAGTTGCCCTCCAGTTCAGAATAAAAACATGCATAGAGCTGTACTGTGTAAGCTTTTTGTGACACACGAGCTCTCTATTCTGCATTAAGGCTGAACTGTTTCTGTTCTGCAGCTGGGAAGGTTGCATGTCACATCAGTGAGTGCTTTGCAGAAGGCAGCCGGGGCCATAATTAGGAAGTGAGAATCAGATCTCAGTTGTACAGATGTTGAATATTCAGTTGGTGGGAGCTGCAGGTGCAGCTTTGTGCTGTGCAGACCTCAGCCCCGTACTTGCAATCTTCTGCCTTCATCCTCTGCTGCTATGAGTGTGGTGCTGAGAGTGAATGCCTCACTGTGTAACTGCATTCTGTCCCTCTGAGGGGCACAGAGCACGCTGCGAGCACTGCAGAACCTTGTCACAAACAGCAGGCTCAGGGAAATGGAAGGGAGGTGGAAGAAACAGTGCATCGCGTGTTGTATTAATCAGGAGTCCTTCTTACCTCTTTTCCTCTTGGCCTATGAGAAGGAGATTTTTAAATTTTATTTGGCAAAATAGCCCCAAAATTTCTGCATCTGACACTGATTTAAGACAGAAAGTGCTGTTGACATTAAATTAGTTTTATCACGGCGCTGTAGGGCTTTCCCAGTCCCTGTGGTGTCTGGAGTTCCATGCTCCATCATCACAGGTGTCTGTAGGAGTGCTCAGGATGCCCGCGTTGATTACTGCCTGACCTTAATAAGGTCTGTCTCACCTACAGCTCACTATCAGTTGAAAAGGGAAGCTGTTAAGTGAATTGGCTCCTGAGGGTAGTTCTTGGCCAACTGTTCCTAGCACAAATTCTCATTTACCTGTAGTGTTGTGTGTTGCATTCAAAGAAGTGCATCCACATTTGATGAATATGCCATAATATAAAAAAAGTCCATTGCGGCAGCTCTCAAATGGTTGAAATGAGATCATTTTAATATAGAGCATTTAATATAGAGCAGCAAATGGCTTTCAGCTTTCAGTCCAGGCAGCTCTCTCCTGCAGCGCACCTGAGGTGCTTTTATGTGCAACCAAAGATTACGCGTGGTTTTATTTTTTCAGTAGACCAAGAGCAGCATTCAGGTGCTTTCCAGGGCTGATCTCTTTTTGAATACTGGATTGAACTCTTGCTTATGAAGGCAGATGATGAATATATACCGCAGTCCTGGTACGAAGTGCGTTGTCCCACAGGTACTGTTTTTTAGCGAGGGAAAGTGACAAGTTGACAGGCATGTCAGACTGTTGATCAGATGGACGTTCTCCTGCCTGCAGCAGCTGTGTGAGCGAGTGCTGTGCTGCTCAGGGCATTCAGTGCTCTGCAGCAGCAGCTCGGGTGCCCCTGGTGTTTGCAGGCTGGTGAGCAGTCAGCTCTGACATTGCCGGTGGAGATGCAGACAGCGCTGTAAGAGACAGCTCCTAAGGGATGGAAGAAAGGTGTCTGACACCCCAGAGTTAGGGAGTGTGTGCGGTTGGTACCAGCCCTGCGTGTGTTCAACAGAAGATTCGCTGCAGAGCTGCAGTACTCCCCTGTGAGCAGTGAAAGCACTGCCTCCAATTACCTTGAGCTGCTCTGCTAGGGTAGAGTGTGCATGGATGCTCAGCAGCCAAGGGATGGGATCCACTGCACAGTGAGTGCTTTGGCTCTTAGGGCTCCAGCAGTGCATCCTGCACAGCGCTGTGGCTGCAGTAGCACTCTGCCTGGTTGGGGTTCTCCTGCATCCATGGCAGCTGATCTGCTGGGCAGTGATCAATTCCTGCTTCCCTGGAGTGGTCTCTTGGGATCTCAGTTGAAACTGTTAGTGGAGTATGTGGGATTTATATGGATGAGGAGGTGTGTGAGGTGAAACAGCACTTCAGAGGTCTGTTCTTCTCCCTACCTCTTAACATCAAGGAGCGTTCCCTATTTCTGGCAAGCTCTTTAACGCCTTTCTTACAGGACTTACCCAGGCAATCAGAATTCTGAGAAGCAGACATCAGCAGTAATGTGGCAAACTGGAGTGCAGGTCACGAGTGACGTCTGAGGAGCATTTGTGCCCAGCACTACAGAGCAAGTGCAGCCAGCAGTGCTGCTCTGTGCTGCAAGGGGTCCCTGCAGAAAGCAGTGCAGTACAGGTCCTGAGGGGATGCAGTTTTTCATTATTTCCAGTATCAATGAATGTGTGGGACTTGTTCTTGTCACTTGCACAGTGCAGAGTGGTCTTTTGAGCTCTTTCAGACAGGGTGCTGTTGGAGAAAACTGTCTGGAGGGAAATAGGAAGGACTTTGGGTAGTTTATATGGATAACAAGACAATGCAGCGTGCTGACAAGGTCTGTGGTTGGTGCTTTTTTATGGGAAAGTCAATTCTTTAGGATGGAGATCGGTGTCAGGCTGGTGGGGCTGGGAAGGCTGCAGCCATCCTTGAGCTCAGCTCTTGCTCCTGGCTTTCCCTTATTTTATCTGCAGTTTCTCAGCAGTGCCAGTATGGATGGCCAGTGGATGATGTTTCTTTCTCACCTGCCCGCCTGTGGCAAATGTCTGTGTGACTTTTCTTTCATTCATTTTCAAAATCAAAGGCTGACGCAGCTTGAGAGAGGAAGTTGCAGTTCTGGTGGTGTCTGCATCGCGTTCATAGATGGGTTCTTAATGGCTGGTAATGGCAAACCAGGGAATTGTCACCCTGGGAGGTTTCAGTTTCAGAGCATTAATGGGTTCCAGACCTGGCGTTGCCATAGTTTTGTACTGGAGGCTCAAAGCCATACACACTGGTAAAAATGAGTTTATCTGGGGGTACATTACTGGTTATGGTCTTATGAGTGACTCCCTGAAAACACACTGCTTTTGCAATCTGAAAGAGGTACACTCTTTGTCCCACAGTTATTGCATGACTTCAGGAACTGACAGTGTTTTACCTTCAGAGTATCGTAAGCAGAAGTTGATGCTACATATGTAACTGGCATATGCTGTTGTTTTCTGGCTTAATGGTTTTTAATGTCTTCCCATTTCTCTTCCTTTTCTGCTGCTGCTTTATTTTGACTTTGGAGGTTGTTTTGAATTAGTTTGAAATGATTGCTTAAACGTGTCAGATCTTGTCTCTGCTGAGAAAAAAAGTTAACGTTATGATTCTTGCGGGTAGATGATCAACATGACTGACACTGTTTATTGTACTTCTGTTTTAGAATAATATATAAATGCTCTATGTGTGACACTGTGTTTACTCTACAACCTTTGCTCTATCGCCACTTTGATCAGCACATTGAAAACCAGAAGGTGTCTGTTTTCAAGTGTCCAGACTGTTCTCTTCTGTATGCACAGAAACAGCTTATGATGGATCATATCAAGGTGTGTAGGCATCTCTTGTTTTATTCTTAGATACTGTTTGTCATGCAATGTGTCATTTGGGAAAATACTGTTGAAAGGCTCACAATACAAGAAGGCTGCTGGAAGAAATGTTAGCGGTTCCAAAAGAGTAATCTGTGAGCAACAATCACCAATGCTAAAGTCATACATTTTGTATAACTTCCAGCAGCTGCACTGTAACCACTTACTGCGTTTTTCTGTATTGGGTGTTGGTTTTGATATTGCAGGAATATCTCATTGCGTTGCATTCAGTGTGTCATCTCATCAGAATTATAATGGGGTCAGTGAGGTAAGCTGCCCCAATCCTGGCAACTCTTGAGCCTTTATTTAGAGTGTCGAAGAATTATTCCCATTGTTAGGAGCTGAGAATGCTGAGTATGTGACCAAATCAAGTCTGTGATGTTCAGAACTCGCTGGTGGGAGCCAATGTGTTGCTTGAATAGGTGCAGAATGTGTGTGTGCATGCTTGCAAACACACTCACAGACACACATGAACACTTTCAGGAAGAGAAGAGAATCTGGAAGTGTAATTTCTCATCAGTATCCCTATAACTGCATGAATGAATTTACTCCAGATTTACTGTCATCCTGTTAACTGAGCATCAGCAGCCCCTGGCTCTAACCTGCTAGCTGTTCATTTTAAACACACTGTTGGCAGGAGCTTGTAAGCAGGATCTGGTACCCGGTCACTGTTATTTAAATAGTAAAATTTGTAGTAGTGAAAAGTAGGACATCTTTCTTGTCCACTGAAGCCATCACTTTGTGTTTTATCCTCAACTATGGTACCTTTAAACACCAGAAATCACTGAATTTGTGAAGAAAACAACATCAGAAGTTTTGGAGAGATAGTTGTCCTTAAAGCCAGTTTTAAATTGATTTGGAGGTAGGGAAGGGCTGATCCGAGGTGTTCAGGAATACAGCGGCAGTGTGCTTTCAGTGATTCTGAGCCAGTTTGTGTTTACAGTAAGAACTGCCTTTAACCTATGCCAGAAAGCACCATTACATCTGCACATACCTTCTTCTAAACCACTATGTTAGAGCATGATCTGACCATAGTTGGAGCCAGGAGCTGCTGTTGTGGGCTGGGGCTGCTCAGCACCTCACTGTAAAACTACTCTTTCACTTTGGATTTGGGTGCTTGTAACTCTTCTGGGTACAGTTTTTCCATGCCATAATTTGTACTGATGAACATTGTGATCGTTTATAATGATGTTTCATTATAAACGATCCAGGCCTTTGGAACAAGACTAGAGCATCAGAGCAAAGGCATTCAGTGACAGTATTACTGCTGTTATTCAGAGTCCCTCATGCTTTCACATTCAGGAAGCGTGCATATTAGTAGTAGCAGCAGCTGAGATGGGTTAGTTGGACTTAATGAGGAAAGAAGAAGGAAGAAGCATGGTACAGATAAAAGCAGAAAAGAACACAGAGAAGGGAAGGCTGCTGGACAGGGGCAGAGCTCAGCCGTTTGGTATGGTTAGACATTAACCAGTAAGGCAGAGACCACGTGCATGAAAACAGAATGGAAAAGGGCAGAAAGAAAAAAAAAAAAAAGCCAATCTGGGATAATTCCTGCTGCTGAGGATGTGTCTTGTTGGCAAAATGTGTATCTTGTTTTCCTCCGATGGCTCAGGAGAAGAAAAGGTCTGACAGCTGAGAGCAGGGAGCAAAGGTCTGGACTGGAGGTGT
Source organism: Excalfactoria chinensis (assembly GCF_039878825.1). NCBI lineage: Eukaryota > Metazoa > Chordata > Aves > Galliformes > Phasianidae > Excalfactoria > Excalfactoria chinensis. The sequence goes on from NC_092857.1 coordinate 897,770, forward strand.
AACGTGCTCGGCTCTGCTGATGGTGTATGCAGTGACCACTGCTAGGTGTTGTGACTCATTGTTATGCATTAGTGCTTTTCTTGTTTTGTTTTGTTTTGTTTTTTAATTAAGAAGTTCGTTTTCAGGTATTTTATTTAAAAGTCATAGAAAGCTGAGCACCAGCATCTTGCAGTCTCAGGAGTTAGACTGGGATGGAACCTCCAGATCAGCCTTCAGCTGAGTGAAGTTAAATGAATATTCAATTACAAAAGTCCTGAAGCTGCAGGACACCCCTGCCTTCCACCCCACTTTCATCCTCCACATCCTCATGCAATAGGAACTCCAGGCAACCACTTCTTTACTGCACAGCTTGTCTTTGCTCTCGGCACCTGTCTGTCAGTTTGGTGCTCTTGGCTTTTTAATAACATTTCAGCTTTTTTTAAAGTGCTGGCTTTCTTTTCCAAGCAACTATTTGGTAGAAGAATATGTTCTGCAGGTCAGGTTGACATTTGCAGTTGAACCAGCAGGCAGTCCCAAGAGCCACATGATTTACAAAAGAGCTCAGTACAGAAGCATTATACCTGGGGGTGCAGATGGGTATTCCTACTCAGAATCCAGAACACGTTAGTTGCTTTTTGTTTCTGAAGTTGCCTGTGTGTTTAGGGTAGTCAGACACATCACCCAGGGTAGTTATAATGCAGGTCAGTGTATGAGATGATGAGAGTGCTGCCATTGTAAATGGCAAGTCTGTGGGATGGGAAGGAGCCCTTGCTAATGGGTCTGTGCTCAGCAATACATTCGCTCTAGGTTGCAGCCATCAGTCTCGGCCCAGAACCCTGCTGGCTGCTTCCTGTTGCATCCATGTTCATGTCTGAAATTCAGGCACACAGATGAATCCCTGGGCTTCCTCTAGGAGTTGTCTTCTTTGTAGGCTCAGGAATTAACGCTGCCATGTGGCACTGGCTCCAGGAGCTGGGAGAGGGGAAGTGGAAGAGTTCCTCCCATCTCACAAATTAGTTCTCTAATCTTAGATCCTAGGATTAATTGCTGGAGGGAGGGTCACTTCATGAGAGCTGCAAGGAGCTGAGCAGCTTCTTAGCTGTCCCCTGCACACCCTTGGTTCCAAGGACTGTTAGCAGTGTGAAGCCCTGAGCATGCAGTGAGACAGAGCTTAGCACAGGCTTAACATAAAATAACAACATACCCTAAAAAACATCACTGCCTGATCTTTCCAGAGTTGCCTTTTCTTGTCTTATTTACCGATGCTCTAAAATGAAACTTGTCAGTCAAAACCCTGCCTTCTTGGAAATCTCTCTTTAGACACCATAGTTTGAAACGAGGTTGTTAATTAACTACCTTGGGTAAGTAAAGCAAGAGGCTGAATGTAACCTAATGCACTCCTTGAGCCCTTCCTTTTCGTTCAGCAGCAGCCTTCACAGTCTCACCTTTGGGTGAACTGCTCTGTAGTGTTGCTGGCTAGTTTCTGCTTGTGCTACACGTTACCTTCATGTCGTCATCGTATTTTAAGTTAGGAATGTGATCTGAAAGCAGTATGACAAAGAACTAGGTAGACAGTTTGGATTCAGAGGGTATTCGGCATTTTGTCTGTACAGTTGTATATGCCTGTGTTAATTGCTTACCTTTTTGAATTTATTTTATTGTAGTCCATGCATGGAACTTTGAAAAGTGTTGAAGGGCCACCAAACCTGGGGATAAATTTACCTCTTAGTACGAAACCCACGAATCAGAACTCAGCCAGCCACAAGGAGGACACAAAATCCATCAACGGAACAGAAAAGTTAGAGAAGAAATCTCCTTCTCCTTTAAAGAAAGGAGAGCCTAAGAGAGTCAGCAGCCGTGGCTGGACGTGTTGGGACTGCGATAGGTTCTTCACGCAGAGAGACGTTTACATCTCCCACATGAGGAAAGAACATGGAAAGGTAAATGAATATTTAATGACGAAAGTGTGACTTAAGCCTAAAATATGAGGTTATGTTGTTGTGTTTTGGGGGTTTGTTTGTTTGTTTTTAATGCAGTTGTTGCTCTTTTGCGGATAATTGAGTTCCACCATTACTCTTCTTCGTTCTTACACGTATTTCATCTGTCTCTCTTTTGCTGCTTATTTCTTGGCAGTTTCTTGTAGCTCTTTTTGAGAAAACCCAGACACTTTTAGTTAATTGTGGACTTGTTCATCCGTTACCAGAATTTCTTCACGGTGGAAAGAATGAAAGATATTCCAGTACTTCTTCCAAGTTATCTCCTCTGGTCCAGGTTCTTACTTTTTTCCTTTGTGCCTTCACCATTCCCACCCCCCAATCCTCATTAGCTGCTAAGATCAGAGAATGGAGTCTTGTTTTATTGGTCCACATTTCATTTTAAAGGTATACTCACTGCAAGGTGAAGTCATTGCTCTGCTCCTTCACTTGCAGGTTCAGTCAACAAAGCAGATGAGTTAACAAGGTGAATTTTTTACTGAAAGCAGCGAGATGTGAGATAATGTATGCTAAGTTCATTGAAAGTGAAACATGGAAATGCGGTGTTCTCAGGTCAGCAGAAAGACAGCTGGGTGTCCTTGCTGCATCCCAGAGCTTTTCCAGTTAAATGAAAATGACTGACAGGTGGGCAGTAGTGAAACTGAACAGTTTCCCTCTGCTACTTCTTGCAGGGAAGGGAGCGATGAAATTGACTTCTTAAATATAGCTAAGGAGGAAAAGTGTAGTGATAAGGACAACACGCAGCTGACTCAGACTCCTCCATTCAGCCTCATCTCTTCTCCATATAGGTGGAGGGAGATCGATATAGTTAAGACCTAAAATATACTGTCTCCGTATCCTTGTGAACAGAACCTTTAAATCAGCTGCTGGTTAAACATTCGTCCTTTAGCAAAGGTGGCATCTTGCAAAACATCAGATGTGCTTGAAACAGTGGTAGGTCTTATAAAAACAAAACAGAATTAAAAGTATGCAAGGAAAATCTGTGTATTTTCCAGAATTTGAGGGTTACCAGGTAAGGAGCAAAAATAGCATTTCAAGGTTGAGCATAGGAACGTTGTCAAAGAGAGGCTTTAAAAGGCAAGTCATTATTTGTAGGAGTTGGTTAGAATGAAGACGTTTAGCATATAAAAGTAGAGTCTCTTCAGATTTTGCGGTGTGCTTTTACTGTTTTCATGAGCCATTGACCTGTAGGCTTCCAAACTAGAACTCTCCCTCAGCTGTTTTTCTGGAGAGGGGTAAGCAGGAGGCTCCTCATAAGAGAGTCTGAAATGCTCAGTTTGCAACCCTGAACATCTCAGTTTGTTTTATGACCAAGTGGTACCTGTGTCTTACAGCAGCGCAGTTCGAGGAATCCACCTTCATACGCTGCAGCAGTTTTGTGGTTAGTGATGAGCTTTCCATTTTCAGTTCAGATTTCATTCTTCCACGTGGTATCGTACTGTGGATTTGGGTGCCAAGTGCATTGAAGTCAGTGGGATTTTCAGCTTGGTGCAGTTTGGATCAGAGCTCGTGCTGCTGCTCCTGGCAAACACCTGAGTCCTGGGTGAGTTGTGTAGGTGGCAGCAGGGCTTTGCACAGGGTCACTCAAGTGCATGAGTATTTACAGCAGTGAGAGCAAAGAGCTTATTATCAGGCAAACATGGCCCATAGAGGAAAGCAAATGGTCCATGCCTTTATTTCAGTCTTGGGTTGCTTCTACTGCTGTAGAAACTGCACATAGGAATGAGGCGCTGGTTCCACGGAGCCTGGACCACTCTCTCCAGGAGCATGTAAAATATTGGTCAGTCCTGCTTTTCCAGTTAGTGCCAGTATTAACTCATCAGCGCCTTTACTGGCAAACATAAATATCTGCAGGACCAGAGACACTTAGATTTTAACACTGATGCAGTTCTTAAAACCAGAGTTCAGTAATGCAGACTGCCCATGACATTGCTTGAGAATGAGCTGGAAAATCACATCCAGTGTAATGAAACCCGCATCCAAGTGGCAGAAGGCACGTAAGATAAGGTTAGCACCATATTGATAATGCTTTGTGGTAATAACTTTAAATATATATCTTCCTCACTCTCGTCTTTAATGAGAATGTGCTTGTAACCTCAGGAAGAGCCCTTGTTGTGGAATACCAGATAATTACTGCACTCAAACACTGGCCTGGAGGGCCAATTCGTTGCTTATATTTGTTTACTTATATTTTATCCCTATTAAATGGCTCCTTGATAAATGGGAGGCAGATGTAGACTGAATAGATACCCCTTTCAGAGATGGGTGATAAAGGGCAGTTTGCCACTCTTCTTCCAGGCCTCTTGAAACTGTCATTGATTTTAGCTTTCTGAACGGTTGTATTCAAAACATACTCTGTTACAGACGCATTTTATTTTAGGGAGACTAGAAATGGTCATAAGATAAAGGAATATATGAAGTGGGTCTAATTAATAACTGCATTAATTCGTAGTCCGCTTTTCTTAAGAATGCTAGGTAAGGATTATTTGCTCTAAAATTACCTACGCAGAATGTGCATTATAAACTTTAATTAAGCAATTCATGAGCTATTTACAGAACGCACTGTCAGGCAAAGTACTTGAAGGTAATTAGTTTCAAACTCTTTAATTGCTGCTGTATATTCGCAGTGAAGGTGTGGAGCTGTAACCCCCTTTTAGCTGATCCTGGACCAAATTATTCAGACAGAGGAGAGGTACAGCCACGTATGTTCTCTTTGGGCTGATTCCTGACAGTATGGGGAAGCAATGGCAGGTACATACATCCCCTTCCTGAGCTGGCTGAAGGATAGCCAGATACCGGAACGTTTGTAGCCAGTGTGGTGTGGTTCTACCTCAATGCTGTGTCTGAATAAGGAAAGTGCTATCCCCAAAATTAGTTTATTCTTCTTTTTTTTTTTTTTTATTGGCCTTTAAACATGAGAAGAAAGTAATCTATGTTGAGGAACATGGTGCCTCTAAGGGCATTATGTAAAGGACTATCCCTAGTATGATAGCCATATCTTGATTCCCAATGGGAGGAATCCCATTGGCATCAGCAACCTTTCAGAAACCCACTTCTTCCCCTGCATTCCCTGTGATGTTGGTCTTGTTAGCAAAAGGTCTCTCATCTCCATCAACACTTCGATGTGACTTGAGCCATATATTATTTGGGCTTGAGAATTGTTTTGTTATTACTATTACTAGTTTAGATCAGGCACCAGAGAATGACTCGTATCACATTAGAATTTTCATGTGAACTGTTGCCTGTCTCCACTGTGTAGGAATGTGTTGCTTCCTCACAAGCTGAAACCAAGCAGGCCAAACCCTTAACATTCTTCTGCAAAGATCATCTTTGCTGTTGAATGCTTGGGAATGTAGGGATGGATCTTGTATGGATTCTCTACAGGAGCTAAGTAAGGTCCAGTCCCAAACGTTGATCCAAACCATTGGCTCAGTGGCTTCAGCTGGAATGGCAGAATGAGGTTGCATTATTTGTTTGGGTTTTTTTCCAGTTTCCCAAAGAAATGCAGGAAAGAAAATATTATCAGGACTATGAAGGAAAGCTCTGATCTCCGCTAGAGAAGGACGAGGCAGTCTGGGAACATGGGAGTTTTTCTTCTAGATAGCTGGACTGATCTCATAAGTATGTCCATTCCTGCAGCTGAGTGTGGGGCTCTGGCCTCAGCTGGATTGTCAAAAGGTTATCTGAGAAAGTCTGGAATGAGATCTGTTGGGTCACTGTTTGGCTTCAGTTGTCAAGATGTTGTGTTGGTTTCATTATTACTACCTGGACAGTAGAAAGTTACAGATAGGAGCCTGAAAAATCTGTTTAATTCTAGAAGGTAGGAGATTTGATTGGGAATATCTCAGACCCCTTGTTGCAGCTACTGATAAGACAGGCCAATCTGGGCTGAGTTCTAAGATAGTGATGTACTAATAAACGATTAAGACCTAAAGTGTAGGTCTGTGTCATCTGTTCTTGGGTCTTCTATAGTTCACAGCTTTGGAGTCATTTCTTCAGATACCAGAGCTCCTGTGTTCAGCTGGAATGGCATAGATGGAGAGTCTTCCATCCCTCCTTCCTTTTCTTTCTCCTTCCACGTAACAAATAGTGATATAAAACACACAGAATTCCCCAAACAGGTGTTCCTCAGGTTGGCATCAGACTGTATCTCACATATCCTTGTGACTTTCCTGAGCCTTGTTGGCACATCAGTATTCATGATGCTTTGCTTTGGTCCTTATCACCCCTCGTCTTGTGGGCGATGGGTAACCTCTTGCTCAGCAGAACTTACCAGGCAATGGGAAAGGTGACTTTATGGTGAAAGCACATCTCTGCTCATTCTGCCTTTGCCAATACAGAGATCGCCCCCTGATCTCCCTGGCCTCTTTGATGGAAGAGCTTCAATTCACCTTGCAGTCTGGTTTCTGTTTGCAGTCTCTGGTAGTGTGTGCAGGCCACACTGCTTTGAAAAAGATGTAGTTCCTGCAGTGCTGCTGTAGGAATGGTGTGTGCGTGTCAAAATGTACAGGTAAGTACGTTTCTTTCCTGTTATTGGAGGTTTTGGCACACGGACTGCTTTCACTGAGGTTTTTTTAAAGGAAATTAATGTGTTTTTCTTCTTCTTTTAAAGCAAATGAAGAAACACCCTTGTCGACAGTGCGACAAATCTTTCAGCTCATCCCATAGTTTATGTCGTCACAACCGTATCAAGCACAAAGGCATTAGGAAGGTTTATACCTGCTCGTAAGTACGGCTTCTGTTTTATTTTTCAGTATAAACCAGCAACAAACACTATGAATTGAATTTCTCTTCTTCATAACTTCTCCAGGCACTGAGGTTAGACTAACCCAACCTAACCTCAGTCTCATGGGCTAGCTCCATGGAGATAAAGAGTTGGGACAGAATTGAGACTCCTTTGGAGCTAGCATCATCCCTCATGAAAAGTGATTGCTTTCTTGCTCAAATTTAGTTAGGGAGAACTTGACAAAGTGTTAAATTGAATGTATAGTTCAGTTACGTTAAGAGAGGTACAAGAAATAAACCCATGCTTTGTTGTGTGTGGGTGGCAGTACCCACTGTGTGGGGCATTGTCTTCAGAGAGCTTTTCTCTCATTAGCTGTGAAAGAGCAAGGAGGTGCTCAGACATTTCTAGCTTTGTTTTTAGTTGTTTTCCCGTTCTGATAGTGGTTGTGCAATTGATTGGAAGAGTGCTGTCTTTGCTATTATCGTTAGTAGATTGGACTTGTCTGCACTTATTTGCCAGCTCTCTTCTCATTCTTCAGAGCAGCACATCTCTTTCTGAGCATGACATTTGGACCTCTGTATGCCTGCTCTGTGTTTATACAGGCACTGCCCAGACTCCAGACGTACCTTTACCAAACGACTGATGCTGGAAAAACATATTCAGTTGATGCACGGCATTAAAGACCCCGATGTCAAAGAAATGGCTGAATCGACTAATATGGAGGAAAGGGAAGTAAAAGAAGATGCAAAGGTAACTGCTTAGAGGATTCATTCGGTCACTGAGTTTTTGTGGGGATACATTCAGGATCTTTACACAGATATTTCGATTCCCATAAAGTTCTGCTTTTCAAAACTTTGGCAGCTAAGTCCTCTCATAGCAGTAGTGAAGTCGCAGGTTGCAGAGAAGCAGGGTGAGCTTATCCCACATGCCCAGCCTTGAGCTAGTCTGACAAACCACTGCAGTCACTGCGTATTTATGCTTACAAAAGTACTATGTGTGACTCTTTTTAGGTTCCTAGCCCAAAGCGTAAGTTGGAAGAACCTGTCCTGGAATTCAGGCCTCCTCGAGGTGCAATCACGCAGCCACTGAAGAAGCTAAAAATCAATGTTTTTAAGGTTCACAAGTGCGCTGTCTGCGGCTTCACAACAGAAAATCTCCTCCAGTTTCACGAACATATTCCTCAGCATAAATCTGACGGCTCTTCGTACCAGTGCAGGGAGTGTGGACTCTGCTACACATCTCACGTGTCTCTCTCCAGGCACCTCTTCATCGTACACAAGCTGAAGGAGCCGCAGCCAGTATCAAAGCAGAACGGGTCTGGGGAGGATAATCAGCAAGAGAACAAACCCAACCACGAGGACGAGCCGACCGACAGCGCGGTGTCAGACAGGAGATGCAAAGTGTGTGCAAAGACTTTTGAAACTGAAGCGGCCTTAAATACTCACATGAGAACACACGGCATGGCCTTCATCAAGTCGAAAAGGATGAGCTCGGCCGAGAAGTGATCAGATCATTGGGGATATGGAAATCTCTCTCTACATTGGAATACTAGTGACGTTTTTGCTACAGAAAGTTCAAGGTATAATAGTGTTAACAGTACTGTTCAGGCTGTTGCAATATATTCTGCATAACGATGCCCCCCTCCCCCCCACACCTCATTGTCTATACCCTCGAAACATTGAAGCAGTATTTGAGTTGAAAAGAGTTTGTATATATTTAAACTAATAACTTTTATACTCTTTGTTACGTGTTTGTATCGGTATCTAGTGGACATTTTTCGTTTGTTTTGTTTCTGTTTTGTTTTGTGTTTTTTATTGTAGTAAGTTTCTCTAAAAACAGAGTTCTTAATGCTGGCTGGTGCAGTTTCCTGGGGTCTCTTAAACTGTTTCTTATGCGAGTGCTTCTGAGGGGACATTTAGCAAACGGAAGCACAGCAGAAGGCAGCGCCTGGAGGGAGAAAGAAGCAAGGAAGCCTTGGGGATATGCCACATCCTGCAGGACTCTGGATGGTTCTGCTTGTGGCAATAAGCTTTCGGGCTTTCTCTCCAGAACAAGTATCCCTGCACGTGCAAAGTGCAGTGATGGTTGAGGTGCTGATACCAGAACAGATGCAGACACCCCAGGGTGAGCACATACTTCTGACAAGTGTAATTGCACAAGTATATATATATATATATATACATATATGTATCATGAAGTAATGTGTAGCCATCAGGTGCTTGTGGTCAAAGCTCCGATAGTTGTAACAAGGCTGGGCTGCTCTGATTTAAACAAGTAAGATGTAACTAGAGGCATAGATTTATCATTACAACGTTTTGGGGTTGGTTTTGTTTTTGTCATGTAATTTATTAAACATACAGAAGCTATGACACAGCATTCAGTATTTTCCTTTATCTCTGGTTATCAAAAGAAAATACCCAACCCTCGGTGATGGGGTTGGCGTTTCCCAGCTCTGTTTGCTAACACCAAGAGTTCTGGCACTCAGTGTTCAGCCACAGCCATTGAGGGAGCAAACACACACCAGCCCAGGTGGGTACGACTGGCACTTCACCTTTAGCACAGACCTCACGGAGCTTCAAAGTGCATCCAGCATCACTGGTGAGCTTTCACTGGGTACGGAAAGGTACCGCGCTGCCCCTTTCACACGTGGTTCTCTGTGAGAGTTATATTTGTGTTTTCTTTTGGCATTTTATACCTTGTATGTATCCCTAGAAAAACCTTTTTTGTACCTTTTTTTCTTTTTAAGAAAAAAAAATAAAAAGAAACAAATCCTGTACATATAGATAGCTGCATGATATACGGTAGTAATTGTTCGGTTCCTTAAAAGTCTTGCTGCTGTCAGATGTTAGTATACACTACGTCCATTACGACTGTATTAAGCGCATTTCTATGTAAATAAATGTGGAGCATTTTGCCCCAAAATATTTGTGAGATTCTGTTATTTATCGTTAAATTTTAGCAACTTTAAAAATGGAAGTGTATGGGGAAAAAAAAATACAGATCCTTCTCAGCCGCCTCCATAAACCTTCTTAATCACTCTGGAAGTTGTGTATCAGATACATGAATTCTGCTCTGTCTCTTCACCCTCATTCATACTAACTTGGTTCGTTGGTAAATGCTTCCCATCCTGTTGCTATTACTCATACATGAGTGGTTGTGAGGTGCTCCTCTCCATCCCAGCATCACCCCGGCCACCACCGCCCTCCTCGCTGAGTGTATACCTCCGACACTTGTTTGTTGATGTGCACTGTCAACTGTACAACAAATGAGTTATCACTATGCAGAACGGTGTTTTGTATACGGTGAACAGATAATAAAAATTAAATTTTCACAGCCATTTATAAACACTTTGGTTTATTTCACCACCTCGTGGTCCCACGCCTGCAAGGGATGCTGCGAGCCGTAGAGTCGTGTGTGCGTCCCAGGGATGCCAATGAGACGGAGTTATGCAGGGCAGTGAGAACAGAAAATGAATGCAGAACACCAGCAGGCAGAGCAGAGCTGGGCAGGCACAAGGCAGGGCAGACAGCAGATGGATTTTACACGTGAGCATTGGATGGGGCAAGGGATGGGCAAAGCAGACGCTGCAGAGACCGCTGAAGCCGTGATGATGATGAACAGGGATGCCTGATACCTTCGTGAGAAAGGAGGGCGAAGGGCTCAGAGGTGCTTCTCCATCTCATATAAGGGACTCTGCGGCAGGATGCTACAGATCCTGAAGGTTAGTAGAGATTAGAGGGAGCAATGAGCAGGTCCCTCAAACACAAAGACAGCTTTCCTGCCTTCAGGAGTCCCTGTCCTCAAAGCCTTGCTGGTCACCCTGGTTTTGTCTTTCTCAGAGGCACAGCACAAGTGAGACCAACCATTGCTCTGCTTCGGGCAGGCCCTGTTGTCTCTTTCTGGTCCAAGCTGTACCTTTTTCATGCATGCTGAGCTCCAAGGGGCTCTTCCTGCTTATTCCACGGGCTGGGGGGTGGCTCATGCTGACCACAGCTGCCGACTGTTCCTGGCTTCCACCAGACATTTGCAGATGCAGAATTCGACCTTCTGAAGGCCCCTGACTCTCTCAGTTCTCAACTGCTGAGTATCCACGGGGAATTCAGTGTGCCGGGGCTATTTAGTTTTAAAAGGATTTTTATTAAACGGTGACCTTTTCATTCTGTTGGTATTACCTTTCTCAGCACGCTGGCCACGCACGCACACGCGCGGCTGCTGGGAAAATAATGGGACAAAGGGGAAAAAAAACCCTATTTCACTGTAAAACCTTTCTCAAATATTGGGTCAGTTGAGGAGTGAACTCCTTCTGTTTGAATATCAGCTTATTGCAGAAAGGTTATCTGCCTGGGCTCCCAGAAGGACGAGGGCTGGGTAACGCAGCAAGGAGAGAAATCAGAGCACGGGGTAGCAAGAACAATAAGTAGGTCCCTCCTTCCCTTGGAGAAGAACAGTGCTGTCTCCTCCCTGGTGACCGCACTGATCTGCTTCATTAATGCTGCCGTAGCAATACTGCAGGCTGCACACCTGACTGTCAGCTCAGCACCAGGCAGCGCTGCTCTGCTCCTCTGCTGCTGGGAGAGCAGGCACTCGGGTCCAGCTGGAAGTGGAAGCACTGCTGCTCCCTGCTCCAACAACAGAGTTTATGGCTCGAAGGAAAAAGGATGTATTCCGAGCAGTAACGTGACCACCCACAAAATAATCCAAGCGCTGTATCCCTCACAGATGCGTCCCCTGAACGTGGTGCGTCAGAAGCCTCCATCCCGTTAGTTTATATTCTCCAATTCTCCCATTCTGTTTGCACAGACTGTCATCAGACGGCAGAGCTGTGGCTGTGCTGCCCTGCAAGCAGAGCCCTGGGAGCACGGCCGGCACCGCCGCGCATCCATAAGCACGGCCACAAGCCGCAATATTTCTGCTCTAAGTGACCGCTGCCTTCTCAGTTAACATGCAGAGCGGCTCCTGATGAGCGCCATCAGGACACAACTGGAGGAGCTGCTTTCTCAGCACACCACTCGATCATTGCATTTACATACTGCTGCCGCGAGCGGGGCCAGCAGAGCCCCTGATGTGCACAGAAGGTCTTCTCTTCATCAGCCGCCTCCACGCAGCCTCGCATGGTTTGCCTGGCCAAGATGCTGCCCACGTATGCTGCCCTCCCATCGTGTAATGTCAAGCTCTTCCAAGCACTCATAAAAGTCAAGGCAGGAGCTATGCGCCCAGAGGCCAAATTTATCTCCATTGAACTTAGTTAACATGGATCAAATCATCTCTGATTGAGGCTCCAAGGGCCATCGCAGGTATGATTTCTTGGGCAGTGCTTTAGGCTCAGCTTTTGAAGCAAAAAGCAAAGCAAATGGATGCCATTATCAGCCTGAAATGCTGCTGATCTTCCCAGGTCAAAGCTACGGCAGGGAGAAAGGTACATGAAAGTTACAACTATTCCAAGACAGGATGATGAGAATAGAATCACAGCATCATAGAATCGCTCAGGTTGGAAATGACCTTAAAGATCATCACATCCAACCACAGCCTGACCATCCTACCCTAACTAACAACCCTCCGCCAAATCCTGCCCCTGAGCACCACATCCAAAGAAAGAGAGATAGAGAGGGCCACCACATCCCCTCATCCCAGGAACCTGGAGTGCACGTGGCCACAGCAACACAGAGACATTAACCCTCCTTGCACACAACCTGCTGATCCTGCTTTTCAGCTCAGTGCTCTCTCCCTGCCTCATCAAAACGCTGAAACCAATGCACACATCCCAGGCTGACCGAGGACAGCACTGTGTTCATTATGAACATGGGCCCAAGTTGCTTCCAAAGCACAGGCTTAAGGGAACTGCGCTCACCCCAGGTGGCTGCAAATGGAGCTTTCCTGTTAGCCAGCATTGCTCAGCTCAGGGACGAGGTGTGAGCTCTTTGCCAACACCCGGACTCTTTGAACACAAAGAGCCGTAACTCAAATATTTTTCTATAGGTAACACTCAGGTCCGGCTGTTTGCACAGGGCTGGTGGAACAGACAGAATGTCAAAGAGCTCCATTTTTTTCTGCGGAAGAAAAAAAAATGAGCATAAATTTTCTAACAGCCGAGCTCCCGAAAGAGCTGCTGTACAAACATGGAAAGCAAACAGAGAACAGAAAGATTCAAGGATACGTGTAACCTTGAATAGCCAAAACCATCCCAACAGGAGAGCAGCAGCCAGCAGCACAGCAGAGGGTGGAGGAGGAAGAAAAGCGCAGCCCTAACACGGATCCCTCAGCTTGCTAAGTGTGCTCTGAGCCCTGCAAGGCAGATCACAGCGATGCAAACCCCATTCATTGTCACTGCTTGTAATTGCCTGCCGCTGTTGGGGCTGAAGTCGGTCCTGCCACACTAACTCAGCGCAGCACTCACTGCAGGTAGAAGCACTGATGGGGCTAACATGGTGGGGCTAACATGGTGGGGCTAACAGGCACAGTTTGGCTCTCTGTTGGCCTTAATAAAGCAACCACCTGGGAGCGAAATGCACTTAGACAACAAGTAGCTCATACGATGTACTTTAATTAGCGGTTTTCTGGCATCTCTCAGCTGTATAAACACCAGTGAAGCGGTAAAGCCCCGTTCTCCTATAGCCCATCTCGGCTGTCACGGTTAAACACGGTATAAACCCTTCTGCCTTTTGGGGTAGGCAACAGCCCACCCACCAACCCCTCCTGCCGCCACGGCCGCCAATCCGCCGCGCCCACGCCACGAGAGCTGCCCGGCAGCCGCCTGACCCAGCCGGTGCGGCCCTGCAGGAGACCCCCCGCCGCGATGCTGCCCCGCGTACCGTCTCCATTCGCTCCACGCCGCCGCCCCCACCGCCCCTCGCCCCCAGCCCCCATTTCCCTCGGCCGACGGAGCGTCCGGCATATGTGCGGGCAGGCGGGGTCCTCGCGCTAGGACCCCCCGTTTCGCGGTGCATGCTGGGAATTGTAGTCCTCACGGTTCGCTCTAGACTAGGCGCGGTGTGGAACAAGAACTACAACTCCCGAAGAGCCGAGCGCTCCGGCTGTGGGAGCGGTAGTGCTGCGGGGCCTCGCTGGCGACCAGGGTTGCGAGGCGGGGATCGGCGCTTCGCCGCGGGCCGCCATGGATCTGTTCGGGGATCTGCGGCGTATGAACAAGCGGCAGGTACGGCGACATGGCGGTACGGCGGTACGGCGGCATGGAGGCCGGGCCGGGCGGGGATGGGGGGCGGCTGTCCGCGGGCTGGCGGCATCTCGGGGCCGGCATCGGTACGAGGCCTCGGCGCTGCGGCCCGTTGTTGTAGGCCGGAGTGAATGTAACCTGGTGTTAATGGGACTCTGTACTCATTAACGTGGTCTCGTCCCGTCTAGCTGTATTACCAGGTCCTGAACTTCGCCATGATCGTCTCCTCTGCCCTTATGATATGGAAAGGGCTCATCGTCATCACCGGCAGCGAGAGCCCCATCGTTGTGGTGCTCAGGTGGGTGACGGTGCCGCTCTCGGCCCTGCTGAAGGCCTCGGGCGCCTTCCCTGCAGGGCTGCATTGCACACACATAGAGCAGAGCTCCGTCCGTGCTCAGCAATGGGGCTGTCAGTGACGTGTATGGAGCAGCAGTGGTGTGAGACCTCGGTCTGTTGCCTTTAGGTGTAGAGCTTCTTTCTCAGTGGTAATTTCTGGTATTCAGGACCTGCAGCCCCCCGAGTGCTGTTCACATCAATGAAACTAAATGCATGTTCGTGGAAGGCTCAGCCTTATAGAAACAGAATGTGCATCAGTTAGGAATGATGCAGGAATAAACAGTGTTTTAATGGGAAAAGTCCACTGATTTGACCAGTGATTGGACCCGGAATCCTACCTTGAAGACTATTACCAAAATAACAGTGTTTGACTCTGGAAGAAAGGCATCAGTTTTTTGGATCCTTAATAGCAGTCAGTGATGTAAGAGCAAGCTGCACTCGGGTCAGATAAACTCTAGCCAGAGTATTTCCTGGGTTTCTGTGAAACACTTATTGGATTTTGCCTATTAGATTGATTGTCTTAACCTGAATGGCTCGTTTTGTTCCTTTGTTGGTGCTGTCACATTTCTGTAGAGCTTATTTATTACTTTCATTGAGGCAGTGAGAATGTCTTCTATGGACTGTCCCAGCCTGGGGCTCACTGGGGTTTGGGTTGTGTGTTAACTTGTCTACGTGGTATTCCTGAATGGGTGAAGCTACAGATTGCAGTTAGAATTATGGGTTTATATCTGAGAATGAAATGCTTGTTGTTTGCCTGGTTGTTCTCCTGTTTGCCATAGTGCTAATGAACTCTCTCCTTCTCTGTTTGTTTGTAGTGGCAGCATGGAGCCAGCTTTTCACAGGGGGGACCTCTTGTTCTTAACAAATTTCCACGATGACCCAATCAGAGCTGGTGAAATAGTCGTCTTCAAGGTGGAAGGCAGAGACATTCCGATCGTTCACAGAGTAATCAAAATTCATGAAAAGTAATGCAGTTTGGCGTTTTCCTTCTTTCTAAATGCAGTTTCTCTCACCACGACTTCCACTTAGTTTTCAATTTGGTAATATCTTGTGAAAAAGAGCAGTTGAGGATTTGCTTTAACATAAAGCTGGTCTCTAGGATGTGATCTGCTCCCATCCCTCAGCAAAATTACTAGGGTTCAAAGTGGGTCAGCGTATGCCACAGGGAGTTCTGTTGTTTTTACCCTTGTGGCCTCACACAATGAACAGTTCTTCCCAAGTGTAAGAGGCAGTTTTACTTTTTGCACAGTGAAAAGGTGGTGTGGATATATAGGAAGCACTGGAGTGTTTGCTCCTTAAGAGCTCTGGGTGAGCGTTGAACCAGAATCCTGCATGTGTCATCCATACATAGTGCTAGAAAGGGAACAAAACTTTACAGATTTTCTAATGCCAGCGGTTTAAATTATATCAAACAAAGTACAAAACACTATTTCCATTTGAAGCAGTGGGGAAAGGTTATTATATGGGTATGTTTAGGGTTGAAAATCTCTGTTGCTGCAAAAGGAATGAGCCTTCTTAATGGGGATATCAGCACTGATGGGCCCAGAGCACTGCATGCAGGATTTCCCATGCAGTAACAGCCCCACAGAATGTTTTGTCCACTTGATGATATTTAAAGACTGATTACGTGTATTTTATCTTCCCTTTTACAAATATCAAATGCAGCTGAGGTTTTGCTGTGTTGTTTAACTAAAGAGTAAGTGACCTGAAAGTGTGTTGCGGTGACAAAACATTGAGTTGGATGCAGATTTGCAACTGTGTTGAAGTGCCTTTGATTTTTATTAGCATCAGAGGAGGACTAAGCTAAATGTTGTGAGATCCTCCATTAAAGAAACACTGTCTCTTAGGGTTGGTTTTATGGTTGGTTGCTGTTTGTTTGTTTGTTTTTTTAATTAAAATTTATGTTCTCTTGCAAATACAGAAAATAGTATCTTTGGGGTTTGGTTTGGTTTTTCCCAGATCAGCAAATACAAACAGTAAAACTAAAAGATAGATTTAAGATGTTAAAATGAGCACCTTTCATATTCATCACTGACATCAGGGGACAGTCTAGGACTGTTTTATACAGCATCCCCTGTTGAAATTTGTTGTCTTTCAATAAAGGCTGTAATGTTAATGACTTAATGGGGCCTGTTAAATAAGCGGGAGTGGAAGTAAACATTGTTATCTAATCTTGTAGTACTTCCCGTTTCCATTGTGTGCTTTCAAGATGTTGATTGAAGTTTTCAAATTAAGTGGTTCAGTTTTATCACCTCGTTGCCTTTTAGAGAAAATGGGAACATCAAATTTCTGACCAAAGGTGATAACAATGAAGTCGATGATAGAGGCTTGTACAAAGAGGGACAGAACTGGTTAGAGAAGAAAGACGTTGTTGGGAGAGCAAGGGGGTAAGTAATGCAAAATGGCTGTGTTCTTTTTAACTAAAATAGAGAACGAGTGATGAACTTAAATCGATTCCGCTGGGTACAGAGTGGAAAGCATGGTATTTCTTTTAACTTCTTAAATAGGCTGGTAGTTCAGCTAACTCCACTGGAAAAGTTACTTGCTGCAATCTCCTTGCCGTTGTGGGGAGGGAATTAGTTTTGTTAAGAAGTATAACAAAAATAGTTCACCAATGAGTAACAGTCAACCAGTCAACCTTGCAACTGCTGGGAACTGCCAGGAAATGATTTCCACATCCCACAGTAATTTTGTGCAAGGTCTCAGCTTTTGTCCACTTCCCCACTTGAAAAGGGGTTTTTCCCAAACGATCTGTAGCTTCATGTAAGAAATATGTATTTGGAACACTCTTGCTTGGAGCCTTGTGCCATTTAAAGGTGCGTGTGTATTTTTAATGCTGTGAATAATATTTAGCAAGATGAAGCATTTGTGTGATGGAAGGAGTGGGGTCTGTGAGTTTGCTTCTGAATTTGTGTTGTCAGGCACTCATCATCTTTAAAGCCCTTGTTGTCTGAGTGTTTGTTTTCTCTGAAATCCATTATCTAACATTTTCTAGACCGAGTAACATTGAAACTCTTGAGGGTTAACTTTGCATTCATCTGTTCTGTCCATTACAGATTTTTGCCTTATGTTGGTATGGTGACTATAATAATGAATGACTATCCGAAATTCAAGGTATGTACACAGACAGTTTGAATACTTAAATGTAAAGCTATAAAATACCAAGTAAGGTAATAAGTAAAGAGTCTTGCTTATAATAATACTTGTAAATAGGCTTAGTTGTATCACTTGTTGCCTTATGTATAATGATTGTTCTCACGTCAGCTTGTCTGCGTTCTGTCAGAATGTGGTGTTTTTATTGATTTGGAAGCAGTTTACAGCTACCATGAGTTAAACACACAGTTGTAATGCTTATTTATGAAGAATTTGGTCACAGCGAAATATTGCTGCAATTCTGCAGGAACTGTAACTGCTCGTCTGCCACCTGTAATGTTGTAGAGGGCACGTTTTGAGCAGTTTGTAATGTCAGAACTTCTCTAAGGAGGAATTGTCATCATTCTCCATTCTGTATCTTCTTCTGCAGTATGCTCTTCTGGCAGTAATGGGAGCTTATGTACTGCTGAAACGGGAGTCCTGAGGCGCCAAAAAAAGTCAGCTTTCCAAGAATGACGTACAAAGTTGAATATATGGGGATAAAAAAGCATAATATATTTCAGATGTTTTAATTTCTGTCTACGGTTACAGAGCTGTGCAAACTTTTGTCTTGTCTAAATAAAGGGCGTTATTGATGAGTTAAGCTTTTGGCTCTTGGTTTATTACTGAGTGGCGTATTTACCACGTGAAATAAGTAGTGCTTCTAGTTGGCCTTTTGCAAAAGGAAGATACTGACCGTCCAGTGCTGGAGCAGCTCATGCACTCAATATGCTGTGGATGCAGTGCCCTCAGACTGTGGTGTGATGGAGGCTCTCCTTGCTTTCTCCTGCCTGCCTGTCCAGGTATTTTGCTGTTTCTGTTCCCAACCTTATGAGGTGTTCTGTCAGCACTTAGAAAGACACAGCATACATGTTGGAACAGGATGAGTTGTAGGAGCTTGGTCACACCAATACCTAAAGAAAACTATCTGGATATGACCTGGAGGAAGGAAAAATGACAAGAAAAACAATAAAACAGGAAGAAATTTTCACTCTGAATTGAGAAATAGAAACTTCTTTTCTCTGAACGTGAAACTTGCTCCTTCATGTTCTGGAGACGAAGAAGGGAAGGACCTGATTTTTTGGGTCACGACATGATTCTAGAATTCAGGCTGTTGACCTTCTTGCCTTTGTGTTTCTAGCTGTGAAATAAAGCCAACAATTTTTTTCCTGGGGCTTTACAGGTACCCAAATTACTAGATGAAAGGCACAGTTGTGTGCTCAGTAATATTACCAGTAAGGGAAAAGCATAACCCAGATTCCTGTTTTGAGGATGTGTTGTTCTGTCTATGACACCTGAAGAGTGTCAAATATAAAATTGATCTTTCGTTTTAAGCTAAGAACAGTCTTAAGTGAAGTGCTGGGTCTTCTTGGCTTCCAATGTCAGTATTGTACCCTCAACAAAGCAGAACTTGTTTTCTTTGCACGCTTTGTTTTTGTAGCTCTGATGAGGAACAGCATGATGCTTTTTTTCCTACGGAGTTTTGTTTCTTCTGTAATCCCTCACCTCTGCAGAAATACACCGTTATACAACAATGGCACCCCTTCTGCTCTAACTGAAAGGCAGGCAGCTGCTGGGTTCTTCCAAGTACTGTGCCTCTTTTGTGTCCTACTAAGCAGTTTTCACAACAAATTCTAATATAAAAATGAGTTATTCCATATCAATTTGTGTAGAATTAGAATTGAGTATAATAAAGAGCCTGTCAAGAGTAATGTAGTTACTCTTAATGCAGTCTTGCTGGAAGTGTGCCACCACGGTTAAATAAAAACACAGTAATTTGGGGGTTCAGTGTATGGGTGGTGTTCCTCAAATTAGAAGTTACTTCCACTCCCCTACAGTCGCAGTTCTAACTTTGAGAGTGGGACTTTGCACGCAGCTCTGATGATCAATTCATCCCATTTTGATAGGGATTTTGTGTTGAGGAAACACGAGTCGGCCAAAAAGAAGCCAGAATTAACTTAGCTGTGCTCAGAAGATTGTAATTCTGGAGAGAGAGAGGCTGCATCTCACTTTGACTCCCTGATAACCCCATCCTGTGGAACTGACTCGCATGGTAGGGTGAAATGCAGATGTACCCGCATTCCCTGCTCTTATTATACTGCCTTATACGTACCTGCTGTACCTGCTCTTCAGTGGTGTGCATGACAGCGCAGCTCCATTTACCTTCCTGATTTCAGCTGGGTACCTGGAGATCTGCTAATTGCATCCAAATAAGCAGCTTTTGTAAACTCTGTGCAGCTTGTTCGACCACGCAGCACAGCCAATCCACTTCTTGGCCTTTGGGGTCTGCTGGGTCTGAGGTGGAGGTGTTGAACTGGGACCAGTCTGAGAATAGGCCCTTTCCCAATGCCTGCCTCCAGAGGGCTTCATGTTAGTGTAGGAATGGGATGTCTGATGCTGATGACTTCTTGCTCCTCGCTGCATCCATTTGTTGAGGTATCTGAGAACTGAAAACCAGACTGCTACAACATGAGGGCCTGTAGTGCACCATTTAAACACCCACGTTCAGAGGAGCCAGTGCAATTTGGTTGGTTGTTCTCTGTTGGGTCTGTGAGTAGAGCAGACTCACCAAAGCACCTGGGAAAAAGAAAAGCAAATGCTGGCTAGCCTGAGAGATCCTCATATCCAGGGTGTTGCTGGAGAAGCAAAGAAACACCATAAGATAGGTCACTGGTAGCATCTGAAGCCATAAGGCACAGAGCTCTGTGGGCACCATGTGAACCCTTCCTTGCACTGAAGTTCTAGCTCACGGCAGTGAGCGGATGTGAAATGAAACCACCTGAGGGTTTAAGATGCCTTGCAGTGCCAAGGCCTTACATGGCTCCGTGAGAGCATTTGTGCTGTAATCATAGTGCTTCTGTCAATGCAGAATATGAAGCCTCTTTCTCAGCAGAGAGGAAGCGATGCTGTATATTAAGCCTGGTTAATCACGTCTCTTTTTCTCAGAGAAAAAAAATGCAAATGATGCAGCACATGCTTTTTGCAGAAGGAATGCTTTACACAATGCCAACAGCCTTGCTTTTCTGACTCGGAACACCAGTGCTGCTGACAGGGTTTACACCCAGGGGGAAATGCTTTCAGCACTCACCTCTTCACAGCGCAGAAAAGACAGCTCAGACTCCTCTTTGCCTTTTCTGTTAGTCACACATTGCTCTCTCTGTCTTTTCTTACTCAGTCAAGAGCCCCAAGCTGAGGGTGCTTTGAAAGGCAAAAAGGAGAGAAAGCAGAAAGCTGCTGTATGTCTGTCCTGCGATGGCTGTCAGTCCCACCAGGAGGAGATGGGGTGCCTACAGGACCAGCCCAGCCTTGTCAGATGGTCCTTTTCTCTCTGTGTTTAGTCAAGATAGTGAGCAACAAGTGATGAAAATGGTGCTTTCCTCTGCCTGTGTGGGCTTTATCAGTGTTTCTTTGAACATCTCGTGGGCCTAAAGCAAACAAAATGCAAAGGACAAAAAGTTAATGTTTCCCTGCTCTATAGCTTGGCTTAACTCAGCCTATTTCACCCCTCATGTCATTGCTTGTACTCCAGCACCTTGCTTTGGTACACAGAGACAACTCTGCTTCTCTATCGTCTGTGTATGGTGATGCTACCAGCAGAAACTGAAAACCTGTATGGGGTGTGTGTGTCACCTATAGAGATATATGAAAATCTGATGTGGATGTGGGTATCGTCCCCATTCTGAAGCCATCTGAAAACTGAACATACATCTGGATCTGAGTTTGACAAGCAAAGCTGCTCCGGACAAAGCTCCATTCTGTTTGTGATGATGTTAGGGCAGCAGCTTCCAGGACAGTGAAGGTCACACTGGCTGAACTGAAAGGTGTGTTTGGAAAGTGGGATGCCTGCAGGCCAGCTCCAGCATCTGCTACGTGGCTGGGGCTGTATGTGCCCCGAGGCCCAAGGAGCTGCACTGGCTCCTGCTTCCAAGGAACATCTTTTTGCAGCTGCTTCACTGCTGTGCTTTGTGGCTGGAGCCTGGGGCTTCCTTGCTCTGCACCTCCTGTCACCTCTGCTTGCACAGTGCTCTGCCTAGCAGCAACCCAGCCTTCTGCAATGAAGTTTCCTCCGTTTTAGTTTCTCAAACACAAACAGAACTTATGAATTCAGCACCAGCAGCTATATATGGAAGGAAGTTGGCACTTGGGAGGATTTGTTTCCTAGCAGCTGGAAGGTCCTAGCAGGTGAGACCTCCAGGTTCACTACTAGAGAGTCCAGCTTTTATACTGCTGATTAAACAAGCTTACATACCTCCAAGTATGGGAATACCTGATTTAGTTCTCCCTGTTTGGATCCTACCTCCAGCCTGGCCAAGGCTCAAGGAGGAACCAATGAGTTTGTGTACTACTGAGCCTTGACATCATGCCTCTAAACAAAGGAAGGTCAACGCATTTTCATAATGCCTTATCTAAGCTACATCTCTTGCTAATGAGACACCGTACCCAAGATATGTATTTTTCTAATGGTCATATCTATTTGGTTAATGACTGGATGCTGATGATGTGTAACGTGTTGTGAGATTCATCTAAAGGCCCACATTGGTTCAAGGCCTACAGTTCAAGCCTTAGTACTTCAGCATCACAAAGAGCGCCAAATTTCTTAAACTTCACCTTGTTAAATAAAGGCACACCACACCGTTCACTTCTGCAAAGCTGCGGGGCTCCTTTCACGGGAACATCAACAGGATGAAGCTCTTCACAATAAGGGCAGAGAGGCGGTGCTGCCCCATCCCTGCACACAGCCAAGGTCAGGCTGGGTGGGCTGTGAGCGCTGATGGAGCTGTGGGTGTCCCTGTGCATTGCACAGGGTGGGACCTGAGGGCCTTTAGGGGTCCTTTCCCATAGAGAAGGTTCTGTAGTTTTATGGATTGTCTGTTTGCAGAGCGCTGCCCCCCACCTCGCCCTGCACCATTCAGCATCTCCAACATTTGCAGAGCACTCCCCGGTGATGGCTCCGTTATTACACTGCTGATATGCTTAAACCCCTGTTTGCTCTGTACATACACCAGAGCTATCTGTAACGTCAGAACCGATACAAAAGGCGGTGAGAGGCGCAGCGTTTTTCTTTCGTCCCCCTTTTATTTCCATAAAATCTGATTCACTGATGGTCCACGTTTGTCTGAAATGCAAAGGATGCAAAATAAACAGCGGTGCTGTGAGAACAGCATTAAACCCAGTGATGCTTTCCACGCAGTCTCTCACTTTGACATGTGGGCAGATCAAGGAGAGCTGCTCCTTGAAACTCACATACAAGTAGATGTTACTGGGTTCCTTCTTTGGGGCAGAAGAGTATCCCATAGGACTCAGTCCCCCCACCTGTTCTCATTGACTTTCAGGATGACTGTAAGGCTAAAAAAAGGCAGGCAGGCCTTCAGAGTTGCTTCCATTTTGCACAACTTTTGGTTTTCTCTTCCAAAAAGACCCAAACCCCTCAAGTGGAGTTTTTGTTGCTGGCTTACTCAGCTGAATGCCTGAGGAACATCAACAGATGTCTGTATTAGTGTCTTGACAGAGAAAAAAAACACACCTTAAACCCTACTTTGATTCCCCCCTGCAGATCATTACTTTTCACCATAAATGTAATGACCTACAGGGAAACAAATTAAGACCAGAAGACAAGATATAAAAACAGAAGTGCTCCAGGAGCAGCCTCGAAGCAGAGCAACCCAAGGCAATGTGAAGTGAGACCCAATGTGAGAGCACATAACATGTGGGATGAACACGGACGTGTCCTGCACATGCAAAGTATGAGAAAGGTGCAGCCGCTGTGGCTGAGGAAAGCCAAATGCTCTGCTTTAATGCTGTTGTTTTTCTGAAAATAAACTTATTTTCCCCCCTTTTTCCTGAATTTTCCACTTCCTGGCTTGAATGGAGATGAGCAATTGGGATGTCCCACGGACGGCGATGCTGTCACTCAGCACAGAGCACTTGTTTTCCATAGCCGTGATGCACAGTGAAACTCCTGACTGAGGCATGAGAATACCATTGTAAATTAAACAAGAATGCGTAATGAATAACCAAAATGAAAGAGTGAATCACATGAAGCGATAAAAGGAGATGCAATAAACAGAGACTAAACAAGGGAACAATTTAGCTCATACAGTAGGGTACACGACTGACTTCAGAAGTGCTTGAGCCGGATAATCTGCCCAGTAATTGCGTTACTTTACATCCATGGCAGCTTCCAGCAGGAAGCACTGTGGGTACGGCTTGGTGCAGCCCTGTGGGGTCAGCTGAAGGACCTGGCAATGCCTCGCAGTCAGCTCTGTTAACAGCATCTCCAACCTGATGACGTTTCTCCAGACGCAGAATCGCCACACCAACCAATTCCACGTGGCTTCACCCCTGTGGCCCGTTCCCCTCGGGGACAAGCAGCACATCAGGGCTGCACTTCCTTCTGACACTCATCCACCTTCACTCCACTGAGGCCTCTTTGAAGTGTTTTTGTGTTCTGCCTCTTGGTGGCCTTTACAGCCCTCTGTCATCCCCTTCAAGGATTCACCCACCCTCTCCTTCTGGCTCTCAGCAGGGTGGAAATCTTTCCATTCATTAACACAGCTGCCCAGCTCTGGAACATCACGAGGAGAAAGTGCTGCAAACCCGAGTTATGTTCATAAATACCCGAAGCAGTAACTTCAGGTGATACTGGAAATTAAACTCTTTGCCTCGGTGCTTAAAGTCACTTTCTGTTTTGAGTTTGGTCATTTTCCAGTTCGCTTTTACTCTGAAGAAGATAGGATTCATTTTGACTTTTGTCTTCTTCCTGCAATGGAGATGTCACCCGGCTCCCCGCACCAGGACGTGATGATGGCACTTTGCTTTAGGGTGTAAATTAGTACCTACACATGAGAACCTGCGCCGACGACGGTAAAACCGCACCGTGCTACGGCCATCCCCCAGCCCATTTCCTCTCACCCCCGTGTCCCATTCTGGGTCCCTGCAGCAAAGCCCCCCAGCCGCTGCCGGCCCCGCGCCCTCCGAAGGGACCCGAGGGGAAAACCCACTGCTAGGGAGTTTCTGTTTTGCAAACAAAACTGCTGGTAAAAACGGCCCCGAGCGCCGTTTTGGGAGGTGTCTCCATTAGAACGAGAGCTGCCACAGCCCGGCTGCCTGCGGAACGCGGGGACACCCCGGAGCGCCGACGGCACCGGGACAGCGAGCCCAGGGCCCGGCGGGGAGGGAAGAGCGGCACCGGGAGGGACGAGCGGCACCGGGACGGCCGTCGGGCAGCACGTGCGGCGGGTGGGAGGCAGCGCTGGGGCTGAGCTCGGGGACGGAACCCCACCGCCTCCCCCCGCCGGGAGCCCTCCGGGGCGGGGAGGCGGGCGGGGGGGTCCGGGCTGCTCGCGGAGGCACCCGCCCCCGCCGGAGGCAGGACGGCGGCACGGGGGGCCGGGGGCGGCCGCAGCCCCGGCCCCGTGAGGAGGCGTCAGGCGCCGGAGCTCCGCTCGCGCCCGGTCCCGGTTCCGTATAAATGGGGGTCGGCGGCTGCAGCGGCGGCAGCGCTCGTCCCAGCCGCAGCCAGAGCCGGAGCGCGAAGCCGGGCGGGGGCCGGCCCGCAGCGAAGTGCGGCTCGACGGCGGTGCGGGCAGGGAAGCGGCACCGGCACCGGCACGGGCAGGGGAAGCGGCACCGGCAGGATGGGCGGCGGCGGCCCCCGGCGGACCGGCGCGCTGCCGCTGCTGGCTCTGCTGGCTTTGCTGGCTGCTCAGGGCGGAGCGGCCCCGCTGCAGCCCGGCGGCTCCCCCGCGCTCACCAAGATCTACCCCCGCGGCAGCCACTGGGCTGTGGGTAAGTCTCCGTGCCGCCCCCCGCGCTCCGCTGGCCGCTCCGGGGGCTCCGTGCTGCCCGCGGGCCGCTCGCTGCCGCCGTCGGGTCTTCTTACCGGCTCTCTCCCGGGTGCTCCGGGCGGGCTGTGGATGCACGGGGCGAGTTCCCACATCCGACATCAAGGCATGAGAAGTCTGAACTTTCAGCTTCTCCACCCACAACTTCCTTGTTCCACCAGTTCTAACCAGGTGCTTCTCCCTAGTTCCCGGCAAAATGCTTGGTTCTCTCTGTCCGGTTTGTAGCAGCGTTCCCATTGCCCATGTATGAAATCAGTTGTGTGTAACACTGACAACACCTTCACTACCTGCTGTGCTTCAGTTTTGACATCTCCCTTCCCTTCCCTTCCCTTCCCTTCCCTTCCCTTCCCTTCCCTTCCCTTCCCTTCCCTTCCCTTCCCTTCCCTTCCCTTCCCTTCCCTTCCCTTCCCTTCCCTTCCCTTCCCTTCCCTTCCCTTCCCTTCCCTTCCCTTCCCTTCCCTTCCCTTCCCTTCCCTTCCCTTCCCTTCCCTTCCCTTCCCTTCCTTTCCCTTCCTCCCCCCCCTCCATGCCATCCTAGCTGATGTTTGAACTCTTAAAGCCATGTTTTGCCTGTTTGGATGGATTTCATGCCGCAGTCCTTGTTCTTCCAGGGCATTTAATGGGGAAAAAGAGCACTGGGGATATTCCTTATGCATATGAAGAAGAAAACAAGAACTCATTTTCAGCATCACCTGAAAATATCAAGCAGATGGATGACTATCTGCAGCGGGAAGAAATGTCCAAACATTTGCTTCAGCTGCTGGAAGGGAATGAAAATAAAAGTGCTCACTTCTCGAAAGGAGGGCTTCCCTGGCACACCAGGAACTCTTGGGAGACAGATGACAGCAGCAGCTGGAAAGATGTAAGTAAGACAAGATGTGTAAACACATTCCTTACAGACACCTTTTGTTTTAAAGTGGTATACCAGCTCCATCTGACTCCTGCATTGTCCTGAGTGTTATGTGTCTAACATGGCAATTATTTGTTAAAGCAGGATTTTGCTCTTGATTAGGGATCGTTGGTCACATACAGCGTGCTTTATGAACTGATTTGCAGTTGGACATAAACTCAACAAGTGTTCTGCAGGTCTCAGTGTCCGGATTCCCTTCCAGCTCCCTGGTTGTTAACATTTTTTTTTTCTCTTTTCTGGCACTTTTTGTCAGCAGCAAGTTCTGTGTCAACCCAGCAGAACCCAGCTGGTGTGAAAAACAAGTGTGCACGCAGGGAGAAGGCAAAGAGCACCCTGTATAAAGCTGCCCCACATGGGCTGTGTGTTCTGGCTGCTGTTACCTGCTCTGGCTTCTGAGGTGCCTCATCCTGGAGCAGAGCAGCTCCCAGCTCTGTCCTCAGTGCACCCAAATCCCTTCCCCAGGCATCAGTGTGTCTGTCTGATGATGCTGACCGCTGCTGTGGTCATGTTTGGTCCCACAGAATCGATCTCTGCCTTCAGGCGAGCTTTAATGCACGCCATCATTAATCCAACCTCTTCTTCCCTTAAGCAATGGTGCGTATGAGTGCCAGTTCATGGGATACGGCTTTGGTACAGATTCATACCTATTCCTCTGGCTTTGGTACAGATTCATGCCTATTCCTCTGGAAAATCCCGTGAAATGTACTCAGAAAGATGTTGGTGAGGTTTTACAGAAGGTAACGGAGATCCAAAAGAAGGCTTGCAGAACTTACAGCACAACTCCTTTCCTTGTAAAGCATCAGGTTCCAGGATGGTGATGGAGCTGCACGGTTCCTTTGAGCAGCATTGAAATGGTATAGAAAGGGTGACGCACACTGTTAAAGGTGTTGGTAAGAAGGGTTTTTCTTCCCATCTCCTTCAGCAGTGCATATTCCTGAGCTAACTTCGCCCTGCTCTCCCTCCTGAATTCCCAGCGCGCTGAAATCATTGCTGCTGACTTGAGGAAGGATAAAGATTTACTCATTAAATTAAGCTGTGATTTAAGTCTCTTACAGCACTGATGTGAACGCTGTCTGTGTGTTTGTTTCTGGCTGTGGCTTTATGACAGTGATGTTTAAAATAACTGTGATTGATACGGTCTAGAAAGGAAAAGCTGTTTGTCTCCTCCTCAGTTCTGCAGTGTGCAGCTCTGTAATCCAGTTAGACAAACTCCATTATGCTATACGGAGAGGGAAGTATTTTTACTTCTAAAAGCATCTGGTAATAAATCGTACTTAAATGGCCAGATGTTGCCCTTATTGAATTCTATTCACATCTGTGTGCTTTTGCTCTAAATTAATATCCACCTTTTTCTCTTCTTTTTATTTTAATTTATTTTTTGGTCATACACTGAATGTATGTGTGGAATAGTAATGGAGTAATAACAAATGCGTGGAATAACATTGCCTTAAATCTCCAGAATTATCAAATGAGGGGCAAAATAAATCACATTTCCCATGATACATGACCAGCAGCAGAGCCTCGTTTTGCCATAGAACCTTTAACTTCCAATGTGCAAAGTTATTTTGTCTCTCTCCTACCCCATTCTCTCCTCTTGCTGGATGCAAACACCCGACTGCACGCAGCCCAGAGTGAACAGGATGCACCGTGCTTCCATCAGCTTCCAAAAGCAAAACCCCAGCACTCAAAAATCAAACCGTCCCTCTGCTGAGGTCTGCCTTCCAGGTGCAGAAGGTCTGAAGGCCAAAAGCGACGTGCTTTGATGTGTGCTCAGATGCTGTCCCGGGGGATGTGGTGCAGTGGGATATGCTGGCAGTGTTGGACTGGATGGTCTCAGAGCTCTTTTTCAGCCTTGGTGAATTTGCGATCCTTTCCTAAACATTTAAATAATGATTGCTGTTATTTTTTCTTTACCAATGAAGCTATGTGGAGGCAAATTCTGGTAGATAGGAAATTCAGCCATATGTGTACATGGTGACATGAGAGCATAGGTGACTTCTGGATTTCTGTACTGTAGATCTCTCCGGGTATGAGGGGTTCCACCTTGCACACACTTAGCCCAAACTCTTCCTGTTAATGTTCTGTGGAGGTGCCTGCCTATGGTGGCTGGGAGTCAGGTGGCTGGTTAAACTGATAGTGATGGGGTAGTGATTATGGGATGTTTGCATTTGGCTCTCAGTGCTTTTCCAGCCGTAATGTGTTTGAAACAGAAACTGGCTGTGAGAGGAAGCAGACCCTGTGTTTGGAATTGGCTCACTGTGAAACTGCCCCAATGGGAGGTACTGAAATGTGAGCAAGAGTGTTTTGTGAGCTCTGCTGTGCAGCGATGAAATACCTTCCCTGGGACCAAATAGTGACCAGGGCAGCTGCAAGCAGGGAGCAGTGCTGTGGTGCTGAGCACAGGGAGCTGCTGTGCCCATCCTCTGAACATCACCGAGGGCAGACCCTGTTGGGAAGGGCTCTGTTCCATGGACTCTTTCAAGTTTCACCAGTGCAGGTTTTGAATCTAGAATCATAGATTGGAAGTTACTGAAGCCAAAGGCTGCAGCAGTAAATTCAGGTCTGCCCTTCAGGTAACTCAACTCAGAGCCTTGGATGTGAGCTCATTTGCTCTGAGCATTATCTACTGTCAGTGCTCATGCTGTGCTGTTCAGTTCTCGAGAACAGCAATAAGAAGAAAACCATTTCTGAAAGACCAAAACACAGTAGGATGAGTATCAAAACAGTCTAAATGGGAGAGAACTGAGCAATTCAGCTGCAGGTGGAGGACCTGAGTTCCATCCTTGTGCCTTCACATAGCAGTGGGCAAAAGGAAGACTTTGCCTGCTCTTCATTCCGTGAGTAAATTGCAATTGAAATACTAAAGATCAGAAAGGAAATCTGTCCTGCAAGCTGGCCTTGGTGTAAGAGTAAGTTGGAAAATGAGCTTTAAGCTGTTCCTGTGTCTTGGCTTTTCAACAGTAATGAGGCATTATATCAACGAGATGGCAGACAGAGTTCCCTGGGAAATGACTTTCCTCTTACTTTGCCGATTGGTTATTAAGCTGATCAAGACAAATTATGCCTTTCTGTATATGAGGCTGATGAGCTTAGAGAGTAGCTTCTGCCAGGCCTGCTCTATAAATGCCATTTTCTCTCTCTCTCTCTTTTTATCAGATGATGGAGTATCTGCTTCAGGTTGTGAATATGAAGGAGAGCACTCCGAGCTGAAAGAAAGTCTCTAAACGTGAAGAACTGGAACACTTCCCATAAGAGACTTACGTTTCACAAGCACTTGATTGTATCAGATAATCAGCGAGGTTTCTTTCCTGTAAACAAGATTTCCGTTGTGTAAGATACCTAAATACACGTATTCTTCTATGTTTCGGCAACGATCACGCTCCCTACTTCATTTCCTACTTCATTAGCCCCTCTTGGTCCGGTCGGACACCGCACGGCGTCCCGGTGCTGCAGCAGATGGCGCTGATGGAACGGGCCGTGCGGGCTCTCCCGCTGTGCCCGCTTTGACCGCCAGGGGGCGCCGCAGCACCGCGGTTACGGTGCCTGCAGCGCACCGGGACCCCCGCAGCTCCATCAGCTGCTCAGCGCCTCCATCGAGCCTGACCTTGGGATGGGGCACCACCACCTCTCCGGGCACTCAGTTCCTCACCACCCTCAATGTGAAAGACTTCTTTTGTATATCCAACCTAAATCTGCCCTCTTTAAGCTTGAAGCCACTTCCCCTTGTTCTGTCACCGCAGACCCTGTTAATGAGTCCGTCCCTTTCTTTCCTGCAGCTCCCCTTTAGGGAGAGGGTTTCCCTGGAGCCTTCTGTTCTCGATGTTGCACAGCCCCAGCTCTCAGTCTGTCCTCATAGGAGATGTGTTCCATCTCTGGGATCATTTCTGTGTCCCTCCTCTGGATGTGCTCCACATCTCTCCTGCACTGAGCACTCCCCATCTGCTTGCAGCACTCCAGTGCAGAGCAGAGGGGCAGATCTCCCCTGCTGGCCACCCTGCTTTGGATGCAGCCTGGGATACAGTTGGCTTTCTGGGCTGCGAGGGAACACTGCTGGTTCATGTCCAGCTGCTGTCCACCAATGCCCCAGGTCCTTTTTGGCAGGGCTGTGCTCCATCCTTACATCCCCCAGCTGGGACTGATGGTGCAGGTTGCCAGAACCCAAATGCACTCCTTGCACTTGGCTTTATAGAACCTCATACAGTTTGCATGGGCTCACTGCTCAGCCTGCCCAGGTCCCTCTGTATGGCATCCTGTCCCTTGGGATTGTTGGCATCACACAGCTGGGTGCCACCCACAAACTGCTGAGGGTGTGCTCTGTTTCTCTGCACGTAGGGTGGCACTCTGTTCAACACACTGCAGGATGCTGGGTGTGATGTGACACGGAGGGACATAGCAGACATGTGCCCATGGCAGCTGTGTGGCTGCAGGACCACGAAGCCCTGAACAGCCATGCATGCAGACTGCCATGCAGGCCGTGCTAGGACTGCATCCTCTGTGCTCACTGCACTGCTCCCTCCCATAAACCAGCAGCCTGAGCTGCAGCTCTGCTTCCTCCTAACGCCATCCAAATCCATGCTGCCCATCACTGCTCTCCCCCGGATGCCCCAACCTGCTGATTTTAACCTCTTTTCTATGCAGGACCAAATATCTCAGGGCTTATGTCACAGTTCTTAGTGGGGCAGGAACCTCATATGCCAAAGGGCTGACGTGTCAGCCAACATTCACATCATGCATTAGCAAAACAGAGAAGACACAATATCGGTCCTACCAGAAAGCCCAGCAGTGCTGTCAGGATGGCAGAATCTCCCTCTAATCCGTTTCTCCTCCCTGGCTTCTGGTTGTGTCCCTGCACACGTGCAGGCAGGTGACATCAGCTGCCCCTCCCACGTAGCCCAACAGCTTTATGTTGTGGATGAAACAGATGCAGAGATGGGTTTGGTCCCCAGGTCCTCTGCCCACCCCCCAAAGGTGGAACGGGCACAGCTCAGCCAGGATCCCAGCACGGTGCCTTCAGCGCAGCCAGCACCCAGCGCACCCTCCTGCCTACAAACAGCTCCATCACAGGGTGGCCGCATCTTTTAATAGCTCCATTTGCAGCTGCTTTATCGGTGCGACTCTCCCTTGGAGCTCTGGTGCTGCACAGGACGGGAGCAGGCGTTGTCAGTGAGGTCCTGCTGATGGAATTGAAGCAAAAGGAGAAAGAGCTCCGGCAGAAATGGCCGCGCTAAGAGCCTTAGCGCAGTTAGAGCAAAGAAGTGGTTAAGGATCTAGATGATTTAATCCAGTTTTAAGAAAAGGTTTTACAGTGAGCAATTAGATGCTGGTTAAGGAATTAATCACTAATGGGTCATTAACTCTGACTGCTATTGTACAGTTAACAAGCCGAGGCAGGATTATTAGACTCAGCACCCAATTAAGGAGGAGAAGATATTTACAACAAACGGAACAAATGGGATTTTAAAATGGAACGGGACAATCGGAAAGTGCAGGAAGACAGAAAACCAGACGGGGTGCGGGCGTGTTTGTGCTCGGCCCTTTATTGGCTCCGAAAACATTTACCTTTCCACGTTCAGGTGGCTGAAGTGCTAAAGCCGTCACTTTCGTCGGAGGATGCGGCTGCACGCAGCGGCCGGTAATCCAGTGCGGGCTTCGGGGGGACCGCAGGCGACAGAGGAGCTGCTCCGTACGTCCGTGGATGAGTCCCGTCCGCACAGCCGGACGCGGCGCGTCTTCTTTCGCCTGCGAGTTCTGGATAAAGAGCTTGATGAGAGCGAATGGGTGTCCGCAATGCCCCGCCGCGCCGAGCAGAACGCAAAGGGTCCTCCTGGCGGCCGTGCGGGATGCGGGAGGCAGAGGGGAGAGCGGGAGGGGGGTGAGGGGGTGGGAAAAGGTGAGCGAGCACCCCTGGACCCCAGGGAGCACCCCCAGATCTCTGGGTGTTGCTTGCTGACCGTGATCAATGAGAGCAGCAGGGGGTGTTCCAGCCAGGTGATGCACGTGGGATTGCGGAGCAGGAGGGGAAGCGCTTCCGAAATAGGGGGATCCCAGTGATTAACTGCACCCGCTCCATGGACACCTCGATGGGGGGGGAGGTGGAAGGAGGGGGGGGCTGCTGCGAAGGAGGCTGCAAAGGGATGCTTAGAAACTGCTATCTGAGGTTAAAGAGCTCCCCGAAGTGAAGCTGAGCGGAGCTGACATGCTTGCTCCTGACAGGGCTCTTAAAGATATGCACAGATTGTGAAAATATAATTAGAAGCCAGCCTTTGTCTGGCCACAACGAGTGGGAAATGGTGAAAGGAAAGGCCTCCCGGCCGGCATTGAATCGTCCCTGGGACACAATAAGGGCGCTTGTGCATCCTTCTCCTTTCCCTAATGAGAAACGTTAATTGCCACAACCTCCAGAGTGTGCAGAGCGCCCCGTGCCCAGCGGAGGAGAAGGGCAGTTTCATTACAGCTTCTCAGCCCCATTACGGGCAGTAACGGAGATAATGGAAAAAAAAGGGGATGCTGCAGCTATAGCTGAGGTGGCTCAGGAAGGGTGCTGTGCTGCAGGGGGTGAGCGGCCCTGTGCCCTGACAACATTCAGCCCCACAGCTTTCAGCCCCGCAGCACTCAGCCCTACAGTTCTCAGCTCCACAACCCAACAACATTCAGCCCCACAGCTCTCAGCCCCACAGTGTTCAGCCCCACAGTTCTCAGCTCCGCAACCCCCAGCCCAACAGCATTCAGCCTCACAGCTCTCAGCCCCACAGTGGCCCTACAGTGCTTGGCCCTGCAGTTTTCACCTCCACAGCTCTCAGCACAGCATTCAGCCCAACAGCATTCAGCCTCACAGCACTCAGCCCTGCAGTGCTTAACCCCACAACATTCAGCCCCACGGCACTTGATCAGCCCCTCAGTGTTTGAGCCGGCAACACAGCCCTGTTGTGCTCAGCCCCTCAGCATTCAGCCCCTTGAAACTCAACCCTGCAGTGCTCAGCCCTGCAACATTCAACCTCGCAGCGCTCAGCCCCAGAGCCCTCAGCCCCCCAGTACTCAAACCTGCAGCACCCAGCCCAGCAGCCCTCAGCCCCACAGGACTTGCTCAGCTCTGCAGCACTCAGTCATACAGTGCTCAGCCCTACAGCTCCCAGCCCCGCAGCTCTCAGACCTGCAACACTCAGCCCCACGGTACAGCCATCCCCCTCCCAGTGCAGCCACTGGGGAGCACAGGGCTTGCAGGACCCTCCAGTCCCCTTCTCTGGAGGCAGTGCGGGCCAGAAGCATGGGGTAGGGTAGCAAAGGGAATTTAGACCTGCAAAACTGTGTGAGGATGGCAACCACCACTGGGCCGCGACCCCGGCGGAGCCCTGGAATGGCTGAGGGAGCATCATGGCCACAATGGGGGTCAGGAGGACCCTGGGGGCTGGTAGCCCTGGCAGCCCCTTCGTGCACACACCCTGTGTGCCAGCGGTGCTGCTGAATGGCACAAAGCAGAAGACCCTCCCCAGACCCCGTGGGCCGCAGCTCCCAAGGCACTCCATGCAGCTCTGCGCCCTACTGCAGCTTTTATTGCAACTAAAACATCCAGCCAACGAGGGAGGGTGGGAGAGCTTTTCCTAAGCTACAGCCCGGCCCCAGCTCCGCAGGGCACACGGCACAGGGGGTTTAAAGAGGACCACGAAACACAAAGTCGGGACGCGGGGTGATGACGGCGGCAGAGCGGGTCGGGGGCGTCCCACTGCCTCCCGGACCCGGGACCCTCAGCGGCCGCATCCCAGCGCAGGGGAGGAGGGGGAGGGGGTTCAGATGGTCTGCCAGGGTTTGCCGATGGACTGGATGTGCTCCTTGGCCTTCATGCGCAAGGCGGCAATGCTGGTGTTGCGTGGATCCCCTTCATCCAGGGGGAACTTGTCCACAAAGGCGGCCCCGCACTGGTAGGGCGGCGGTGGTCCCATGGCTCCCAGGGGCTGCAGCGCGTGGGTCACGGCCGGAGAGTTCAGGAAGGGCGGTGGTGTGTAGCTGGCAGGCAGCCCCTGAGGAGGGGCCGCGAAGCCGGGCAGGCTCTGCAGGGCCGCGCCGCCGGGCACGGGCGGACCGAGCCACGTCTCCAGCGGCAGGCTGCTGCCCAGCGCGCCCACCGGGGCCGCCTGCGGGGAGCGGCTGAAGGAGAGGATGGGCGAGTCCTGCAGCTTCATGGAGCTCACCTCCAGCTTCTCCTGCCGCCGCCACTTGGCCCGACGGTTCTGAAACCACACCTGCAAGTACAACCGCGTTACTCGGAGCGGCACGGCACCGGGGACCGCAGAGCAGTGCGAACCCCGTGGCGGAGCCGTCCCGCCTTCCCCGGCCGTCCGTCGTCCCGGCACGCAGCGCCCGAATGGGGACACGGCGGAGAACCGGCGGCAGCCGGGCCTGCGAGTTCTCACCCGCGACCGCTCGGACGGAAAGCGGCCCCGCGGCTTCTCCCGGCGGGGAACAGCCGGGACGGCGGAACCGACAGCCGGGACGGCGGAACCGACAGCCGCCACCGCGAGTGCGGGTCTGCGCAGCGCCGGGACGGGGCTCCCGGGAGACAGAACGCGGGGCCGAGCCGAGCCGAGCCGAGCCGAGCCGAGCCGAGCCGAACCGGCAGCCGGAGCGCGGGCGTTACCTGCACGCGGACCTCGGGCAGGTTGACCTTCATGGCCAGCTCCTCGCGGCTGTACACGTCGGGGTAGTGCGACTTCTCGAAGGCGCGCTCCAGCTCGTGGAGCTGGTAGGTGGTGAAGGTGGTGCGGTTCCGCCGGTGCTTCTTCTTGGGCTGCTCCTCGTCCGACGGCTTCCCGTCGCCGCCGTCGCCGGCGGGCAGCTCGGGGCTGGCGCTGCTCGGGCAGTACGGCTCTGCGTGGGGAGACAGACGGGTGAGCGGCGGCGCGGCCGCCTCCGGGCCCTCCCCGGCTCGTGGGACACGCGCCCGCCGCGCTCACCCTGGAAGCGGCCCTGGTGCTCGGCCGGCGGCGGCTCCGCGGGTCCCTTCGGGAGGCAGTGCCGCGGCCCCCGCTTCTCCGCCGCCTCTTTGGCGCTGCCGGCGCCGCCGTCGGGCTGGAAGGGGCCCAGGAGGCCGTCATCCTTGGTGAACCCCAGGATGGCCTCGATGCTGTGCAGCCTCGACGGGTTCCCCCCGGGGCTGCGCGCCGCCGGAGCCGACAGCGAGAAAGCGCCCTCGGCCATGGCGAGCGGGGCGCCGGGAGGGTGCATGGGGCGGCCGGCCCGGGGCGGCGCGGGCGGCTCTGGCACGGCACGGCGCGGCGCGGCGGGCTGCCCTCCTCGGGGCGGGGGAGGAGTGCCGAGGGGCGGTGGGCGACGGGGAAGGCCGGGCCCCGCGCCGCTCCGGCCCGGCGGGGGGAGGCAGGGCATCCCCAGGGCCCCGCCGGCGGAGCCCGCCGCCCCCCCCCCCCCCCCCCCAGCCCCCCGTGCCGCCACGCCCCGCCGGCTCCGGGCGGCCCCGGGCGATGCCATCCGGGGCCCGCGGGGCGGGGAGGGGCGGCCCCCGGCTGCCGATGGGGCTGGACCCGGCCGGGCAGCCCGACGCGGACCGCGGCTGCCGAGCCGGCTGAGCGCCGTCGGAAAGCGTCGCGGGACGGCGGACGGCGGGGACCGGACGTTCCGCGACGGGGCTGCGCTGGAACGGGAGCCCCGGGATGTTTGGGTCAGGGGCCGGTGGGCAGTCGGCTCCGAGCCCTGCGCGCTCTGCGGCCTCCCTGTGTTGCCGGGTTCCCGACTGCCGCAACCTGCGTTTGGAAAGCACGTCGGCCCCGGGGCAGTTTCGACGTGGCACTGCCCGGGAGTTTAGTGCACAGAATAAAACGTACTGCGGGAAAAAGGTGTTGCTGTCGGGGTGCTACCCCTGCGCCAGACTGCCTTCGAACTGGTGTTTACTGACCAAGTGCAAATGCACGTGGGTGGGAGCCGCCCTCAAACTTTCGGCCCTCCTCGTGAGGAACGCTGGAAGGGACAGTGATGGGGACAGTTTCCAAGTTGTAGGTATTGCTTCTGATAGGAAAGGAGTTGGTTTCACATCCCCATACCCTGCGGAGGATGTGGGGCTGAGGGTTAAGAGGGCAGGGCTGTCCCTTCGGTCTGTGCCCTCCTCCCAGTTTGTGGGATTTCCTTCTGCCTTTGCCCACACCTTTTTAAGGTTTATGGGCTGATGTCTCAGAGTTAATTCCTTCCAGATCCACTCAGGTTCTTCTAATAGATGCAGGTGAGGTTGGCTGTTGCCGACTGCTGCTTGGAAGAGATGGGGGGAAGGGAGAGGTGTACAGAAAGAGCTCAGCCATCCATTGGCAAAAAGGGAAGAGGCCAACAGAAGAGACAAGAAAAGGTTAGTGTGGCTTTTGTGCACAATATAAAAAGCAAGTCAATACCATTGGAGGGGCATTGGAGGGTACTCAAAGCAATCAGCCAGGGGCCATTGTGTTCCTTTAATCTACATGTGTATTTCCCAAGAACTCTATTAGTGAAGATGAATGAACTGTGCAATGTCCCTAATTTCTTCTAATTTGGAGCTGGGTTTTTATGGCACTCACAACCAGCACAAAACATGTCTGGCCCTCCAGAAGCTCTGGGCACGCTTGGGAGTCCTTTTTGCCTGTTGTAGTGAGAAAGGAGACAGACAGCAAGGTGAGGTGGAGAGGCGTAGCCGTGTGGACAGACTCTGGGCTGACAGTAAGAGCCATGAAGGGAACTGGGTCCTGGTGCAATTGCTGCCTCTTGAGCGCCTGTCAGAACTGGCAAACATAGGAACAAGACCATTTTTGCTATTAATCACAATGTAACATACAGGAAAATACTTCCACTCCCAAACTGGTGTCTATATCCCCATAGCTGTCCCCTATGCCTCCTTCCTGTGGATGCATAATGAAATCTAAACGGGAATAATTTTGGTCCTATTGATGTTTTTGAGAGAAATGAATGGTGTGGGGCTTCAAGCCATGAAATCAGCACATAAAATGCCGTAGGTTTTGCTTCCTTTCCCCTGGTCTTTATGTTGAATGGGAGTAATGAGGTCAGCCTGCAGGTGGGACTCTGCAGACCGGTGATGTGCAGCAAGGATCACTGCCCTGAGTGACGGACAGGACAGCAAATCATGGAGGGGAAGGTGGGAGTAGGGTGAAAAGGGGAATGTTCGTTATCAGGAGCCTGTGCCCTGTTTGCTGGTTGCTCTGCATCACCCAATGAGCTCAGGCATTGGGCTCACCTTGCTGATGTGCCCCTCCGGAGCAGGGGAGTGGAGGTTCATGCTGTAAGGCTATATTAATGCAATCCTTCTTTACTTGTTTTCCAATTAGCCTAATTGAATTCGGATTGCTTAAAAGTGGGCACCAGAGACATTTATCTTGATGGGATGACGGCCTTGAGCTCTAGCGATCCTATTAACTGTAAGAACACAAATCCCAGGTAGGGCCCGTCCAGCAGTAGCTCCCATGTGACCTAATGCCTTTAATCTTCTCCTTTTCCATGCAGCACACACACACACACAGACAGGCATGCACACACGTGCACACATGCGCACCGGTGCATGCGCATGCATACATGTGAGTTTGTGCACACATGTGCACATAACACACACATGCAGTGCCTGCCTGTCAGGAGAAGTATTCTATGCAAGGCCTTTGAGAAAGGCCTTTTATTATCCTTAGAAGTTCACAGAATTGGAATCAGAGGCTTCTTAACTGGTTGGGATGGGCAAGGTCCTCTGTCCCTCCCCCCCCCAGTCATGCTGCTGGGGGCAGAGGCAGCTCCTGGGCTTCAGGCTGTGCCCAATGCACTGGGCAACACTGGAAAGACCTGGCTGCATCTTCATCGCATCGTCCCTTCAAGTGTTTGTGTGCACTGGTTGAGACATTCATAAACATGGAGGTGTATTTATATACACTGAGTTGGAGCAGTCAGTGTGCTGCCTGTCTGCTTTGCTGCCCCACTGTCTGACCCCAGGGCTCAGCACCCACTGAGCTGTGCAGGGCTCAGTGCCCCCAGCTCCATGCTGTCTGTTCAGGGCTGCAGGATGTGGGCATGCTGCTGGCCCTGCCATTGCTTGGGTCCCCTGGCTTCACTCCAAGCCAGCTGCTGCTACTTGCAGGTCAGTGCTTTCTGGCGGTGTTAGGATTATGCTTGCACTGCATTACATTGCACTGAATTGCATTGCATCTTCCTTCATTGGCTTGCATTGCATTTGTGTTAGGGTTAGGGTTGCATTGGTTTTGGCTTAAAGTTAGGTTAGGGTTGCGTTAGGGTTAGTAGCAAAGGTGATCTTGAGGTCTTGGTGACCACAACTACATGCTGTAAGCTCCCACCACCCAGGGACACTCCAGCCAGGATGCCATCCAGCACCTTGTGTGACCTGACCCTGCTGTGCCAGGCTGAAGCTTTTTATGTCTCTGGCTCTAAAAATGGTGCCTAAGGCACTGCGGGACCTGCCAGCAGCAGATCAGCTCAGCTGTGCCCAGTGCCTGGCCTGGCAGTGTCCCTCATTGCGGGTGGGGGGCTCTCATCCCACTCATCCCATCCCCCAGCCACCCCCAGCTCCACTCGCCTCTGCTGACCCAGACCGCATTTTGGAATCTCGTTAATCACTCGTTTGGTGTTTCTGACTGTACTTTCTTCTCTGACCCTTTAAACCACAAAAACGCTGATCCTGTATGTGCTTACGAACTTAATTAGCTCCTTTAAACCACCAGATGCTTTCAATAAGATTTTCAGGATGTCCCAGGCACATTTTAATTCAAAGGTCAAAAGTCTTAGGCCTGTTTACCGCGGCGTTTTATAGATAGGATAACTCAGCCTGAAAAGCAGCAGAAGAGCACAGAGGCGCTTAATAACCTTGTACAAATGCAGAGGGAGGTGGATGGATCCTTGCTAATCAAAGGCCAATGGAGCTGGAAGGGAAGGGAAGGGAAGGGAAGGGAAGGGAAGGGAAGGGAAGGGAAGGGAAGGGAAGGGAAGGGAAGGGAAGGGAAGGGAAGGGAAGGGAAGGGAAGGGAAGGGAAGGGAAGGGAAGGGAAGGGAAGGGAAGGGAAGGGAAGGGAAGGGAAGGGAAGGGAAGGGAAGGGAAGGGAAGGGAAGGGAAGGGAAGGGAAGGAAAGGAAAGGAAAGGAAAGGAAAGGAAAGGAAAGGAAAGGAAAGGAAAGGAAAGGAAAGGAAAGGAAAGGAAAGGAAAGGAAAGGAAAGGAAAGGAAAGGAAAGGAAAGGAAAGGAAAGGAAAGGAAAGGAAAGGAAAGGAAAGGAAAGGAAGGAGAGAGGAGGGGAGGGGAGAAAAGGGGAGGAGAGAGGAGGAGAGAGGAGAGTAAGGGAGGGGAGGGGAAGAAGGAGACAAACCATATTAGTGCATTTATTCATTTTGAATGAATATTTTTATTTGACTGGGTGGAGACTGAGAGAGAAGAGACTTACAGACCTGTAGGGAGGTGCTACATATCCCCATTTGCATATTTAATTAATTCACAAACCTCCTCTTGAAGAATTTACAAAGTGCTTCGCTTTACATATTATCAGGGCCCTGTATGAGTGCCATTATGTGTATCAGCCCTCTGGGAGGGCAGTGTAGCTCTTGTGTGGGGTTTTGTGTACAGTATCTCATTGCTATGAGTGTCCTGCAGGTCCCCATCACAAACACACATAATGACACGGTTGTCCCAGGTGGCAGGTAGCATTTTATGCTTCGCTTTTTGCCTTTAAATTTACAGCAGTGGTGATCAAAAACAATCTATTTTTTTAAAGGATCCTCACAAAACGTTTGAATATTGCTTTTGCTTTAAAATGTTTGAGTCGAGGTGTTTTCGATCACATACGTATATTTCTGAGAGCGGTATTAAATGAGTGGTTACCTGTAGGTTATGCAGTGGAAGCACAGCTGTACTGGACAGTGACACATTTAGTTGCATTTTGAACACTTTGGAAAGGCACGCTTTTCCCCCCAGCATTTCCATTTCTTTTTTTTCCTTCTTTCTTTCTTTTTTTTATTTTTTTTTTTATTTTTTTTTTGTTTTGTTTTCAAAGCCATCTTTTCCTTGAGGAAAAATGTTATGTTAAAAAATAAATAAATAAACAAATAAATAGAATCATCATTTCTGCCTTTACACTAAGCAACTACAGCACCTAAATATACCCACCCTGGAGGCTTTGATCTCTGTCTCTCTCTCCTATTGACATGTATTACCATAGAGATAGGTAGGTGTACCCCTCTGCCCGCCCTCACCCCCACCCCTGTGAGG
This sequence comes from Excalfactoria chinensis, assembly GCF_039878825.1. NCBI lineage: Eukaryota > Metazoa > Chordata > Aves > Galliformes > Phasianidae > Excalfactoria > Excalfactoria chinensis. The sequence continues at coordinate 938,096 of NC_092857.1, forward strand.
TGGGGCTGGATTGACAGCCCTGGGGTCTCCCCTACATCACAGAACATTTCTGCTCAGCAGCCTGTTTGATTTCGGTGAAGGTGGCTTGTGCCTTTTCCTTGATTGCGTCCATGTCCATATTCTGAATGTTCTGCAACTGTCCCAGGATAGAGTCCTTGTCTTCTTCTTCTATCTGATCCTCTGCCACCATCTTCTGGAGGTCTTCTGGCAAACCCACGTCGTCTCCAGCCATCTGTATTTGGTTCTCATCCAGTTCGCTCTGACACAAAGAACAGAAAACAAAAGCAGTGCTCAATGGGGTTTCAGGACCTAACAACGAGTCCCCTTTGGTTTGTTTGGCTTTGTTTGTTTCCACAGAGCCACAGAATCACCAAGGTTGGAAAAGACCTCCAAGATCATCCAGCACAACCACCCACCTACCATTACATATCTATGCAAAGAGACCTGCAAAACCAAGCACAGTGATGGGGTCTACCACAAACCCATAATTGCAACCACAGCACCCGGGTCTATATTCCAGTTAGTTCTGACACCTGTTTTCTGTTCCCGTCTTGGAGTTTCATCCTGGGAGGTTGCTCTTAGTTTTGCATTTTGTGTACTTTCTATTGGGATGAAAGGAGTAAAAGGTGACGGTCCAACGTCACATTAAAACAGGGAGCACTTCAGGCGGTGAGCTGCTGTCTGAGCAGCCAGACGTGCAGAAGAGAACAGACCATTTTTTGGTCTGCAAAGAAAATCATTGAAAGAAAAGAAAAGAAAAGAAAAGGAAAAGAAAAGGAAAAGAAAAGAAAAGAAAAGAAAAGAAAAGAAAAGAAAAGAAAAGAAAAGAAAAGAAAAGAAAAGAAAAGAAAAGAAAAGAAAAGAAAAGAAAAGAAAAGAAAAGAAAAGAAAAGAAAAGAAAAGAAAAGAAAAGAAAAGAAAAGAAAAGAAAAGAAAAGAAAAAAGGTGTAAATAAATTGGGTTTCTGGCACTGAGGTCTGAGCACTGCTCTAGGCTCTAGGCTTGCTTCCTGCCCGCCGGCTGCAATGTGCTATTGCTGCTGCTGTGTCAGCTTTAAACAATGGTGATTCTGTTCACATTTCGTGGTGGATTCCCGACGCATCCAGAGCTCAGAAGGACGGGATATTTTGACACAGTTCACACATCAAAGATAAGCATTAATGCCTCGTTACATCTCCAAAATGAAGCATGACAGCAGCAAAGGGCTGATATGAATAAGCGGCAATGCTGTCAGCAGGAGGTGTTCTTGAGAGTGAGGGTTCTGCGTGAATGAATGAATGTACGAGTGAATGGAAGGATGTATATGAGCAATGGCTGTGTAGTTTCGGGGCTTTATGAGGACAAGGCAGGTTGGTGTGCTTGACTGCACAGACATTATTTTAACATTACGTTTATTTGTTCTGTTTGCAGCAACTGTGCTGCTCTTAAGTCTCATTTCTCCCTGTATCTCTTGTGAAAAACACGGAGGGGTTTTTCATGATGGATGTGGCTAAGGTGGATGAGGATGCTGCCAACAGATCTGTGGGAGATAGAAACCACATCCCTATCAGAACAAGAAGTGTTCTTTACTGGTGGTGTAGCAGGAGCAATGTTTTATGCTTTCCATCCACAAGCACTGGCTATAGGACGAGGTACCCCTCTGAAATGCTCAGTACAGGGAGATAAAAAGATATGGAGTTAGTTATTGCAGTCCCTCTAAGCAACCCAGCACTCATTTTCTTTCTTTTAGGGAGACTTAGCGAAGATATCGTCACTGCATGCTACCAGGTATTCTGTGTAGATATGGCCATACAACACACACAGTCCACTTTGGCATTGCCAAGTACTGCTTGGCATGGCTCTGCAACAAAGCCCTGTCCTGCTGAAGCCTGAGATGTGACGCACAACACTGTTTGGGGTTTCAGAGGGATCTCTGACCTCAGATTTGGACGAAGGTAGCACAGTTCTGCCAGAATCACTGAGGTTACACCTGCTTCTGCATTCAGCCTGGCCCTCAGCAGCCCTAACGCAAGCTTCAGCAGCAGGGGTTTTGCTCACCAGCAAATGAAAAAAGCCTAGTGAAAAAAATGTGCATGGCCTCTTCTTCTTCTGAAGTTTGTCAGATCTGGCTCTGTCACTTGAGTACTTAAAATGAGATGTTGCATTAAATGTCTGAATACGGGTCTGAGTTCTGAGTTTGTTTTCCTGCGTCTGGCTTTTAAAGCCTGGTGGAAATAAGGTTTGTTTTCTCATGAGGGGAGGTGAGATTTTCCCACAGGACGTTCTTAAAGTCAGTCTAACACCACAAGCTCCAGGCACTCTGCATGCAGTGCTGATGATGCACTGCTGTGCTGTCCTTTGGGGCAGCAGTGCAGGTCACATTGCAGCTGGGACTGCAGCTCCCTGCTGTGCCAGCAAGCACATGGGACAGCACTGCCCGCCTCCCAAAGCCAGCTACAGCCCTGTATCAGGATATACCCATCTCTGCAAGGCCTCAGTCACCCTTTTGGGGTCTCTGCCAGCCCAGGAGAACATCTATTGCTTGTCCATTAAACATGCCTGGCACTGGCCTCTTGCCCCAGGGCCAGCTGGCCTGCAATGAGCCGCAGCCGTGCTATTGAGCTCTCTTGCCCTACAAAACAGGGTGCTCCCATCCAGCTGCCCATTGGGAATGCTTGTCCTCACTCCCAAACCAGCCCTGTGAGCTGCCTGGGAGGCTGCCCAGGCCAGAAGTGGGGCAGACATCGCTCTGACAATTCAGCAGCACAGATGATGGAGCCCAGCCTGGGAATGTTCTTTGGTCCTGACTGTCCTCCTGATGCAGTCAGACCCAGCCAGGTCAGTTCTGTTACAGGAATGATCCAGCAGAGCTCTTGATACAAGCATAACACACAGGCATAAGCAGAAATGAGTCTAACTATATGCTGTAAGCAGAAGCAATGAAAGCTTGCAGATTAACCACAGTGCATCCGGAGCTGTTCCACTTCGGGCTGTTAACGAAAGATTTGGATCATCAAGAAGACTCTTCAAATTCAGCATTTTTGTTTGCTTGTTTCTTTGTTTTCAGGTACTCATCTGAAGCCTGCATGTATTGAGGAACTCCTGAGGTAAGTTCTTCTTCCTGCCTGGTTAATATGCATCTCCTTTGGCACAGCTAGAGAGCGGTATTCATTACACTGGGGCTTCACAATATTCCTATCTCAATGCAATAGAGCAAAAGCTTTTTGAGATGACATGACTGCATGTTCTGCTCACCGTGAGATGCTTTCCTTTCAGATGTCTTTATCAGCACTTGCTATTGAAATGGCACCTGATGGCATCTGAATACTCACTCCCTCTGAATACCAGCGAATGACAAACTGTTCAGCAGCAGCATAGAACTGGGGGAGCAGTGCCCACATCAGCGCATTGGGCTGGGGCAGGGATCCACCTGCCTGGAGCAGATGGCACAGCCTCTTCCTGAGGTATGCAAAGTTCAGGTGTCAGCACAAACCCTCATCACTGGGGCAGAAGGTGCGCCCTGCAGTGACCGTACTGTGACAGAGTGATGGTGTTTGAGGAGACACCGTGGGTTTATGTGCAGATTGATGGCTTGAAAGGGGCGATGGGGCCATGGGGTGGGGTTGTGCTACCAATGCAGTCCTTGGGCAGATTGGGTGGGTGCAAGAGTAGATATTTCTCTCCTGCATCACATGCACCATCACCTCAAGCTCCTCTGCCAAGACCTTGCAGAATTCAATTGATTCCTGGACTCTGGCTCAGAAAGAAGGCAAGAACTGAATGACAGTCTTCTTGTGGGTTGTTTTCTGTGTGTTTTGTTTGCCTCTTTGCTAATTTAGCACCAGTCATCACTTGCATCAGCATGCATTAGCACAAGCTTAGCATGCACATCTTCTGGCACTGCACATGGAGCTCCTCAGCCACCTGCAGCAGGATGGAGTGAATCCCAAGCATCCCATTCGGAAAGATGCTGGAAGGAATCTGTGTGCAGCCCAAATGTGCACCCACTGGGGCCTTCTCGTTTCCTCACTTGACCTTCTCTGTTGCATTCACAGGTTGTTACTGATGTCTCTTTCCTGGTTCTAGGCATGCGATGTCCTGAGGCAGTTCCATGGTTGGATACTCTAGACCCATCCTACTCATGCTTTAGATGAAGGCCTTTCATAAAACACCTCTAAACTCCATCAGACCAGACAAACAGCTTTCAAAGTGTATCTGATGGTGGAACCTTTATTTTCACCCTTTGTCAGGTACCAGATCTGTTCTTAGGTGACCCTGCATCGAAAGCTGCTTACAAGAAAGCAAGCTGAACAAATTTATCTGGCAATATCACACGAAAAGCAGTAAAAACGCACTTTCTTTTGTATGGAACTGATGTGCTGACTACTCTGCAAAGGCAAAATTGTCCAAAGATTGAATGTCTCATGGCTAAAAACATCTTTCTGATGACAAACCTAAGTTGACAATTCTGTTAATAGGATTAGGTTCATTAAGGGACTGCTTTCTCTTATAAATCTATCCCAGATAGCACGGAGCTTTAGATTTTGCACTGAAAAGGAGGCCCTGCTCAGTCCTGAGTTTCACACTTTCATCTACAATGCGTGCTTGGTGGATGATACTGGCAATATTCAGAGCTTCTCATCCAGGCTGTGCTACCTGAAATAGCATGGAGTTTTCATATTAAGGAATGCATTTGGGCTGCACTATCACAAGTTGCAGCACAGAACTGTACCCTGGTCTGCATCCAAAGCAGAGTGGCCAACAGGGCAACTGGGGATTTGTAGTAAGAGTGGTGAGGCCCTGGCACAGGTTGACCTGGAGATGTGGTGCCCCATCCCTGCAGACACCCAAGGTCAGGCTGGGTGGGCTCTGAGCACCCAGCAGAGCTGTGGGTGTCCCTGTGCACTGCAGGGAGTGGGACCTGAGGGCCTTTAAGGCTCCCTTTGAACATCCTTATGCCATTGACAATATCACTTTTGAGGGTTTAAACTCACATCCTTACAGAGCATGGTGAGGCTGCTGGGAAATGCTCTTCAGCAGCTGTCTCAGCCTCCAAAAAGGAAAACAAAGCCTAACAACAACAAAAAAGATCTAATGATATTTTACTGCTCATCCACTAATTAAAATGCTGGTGTTTAGAGATTTAAGCCTACAATCCAATCAACCACTTAAAATCTTGTACTTCCCTTTTTTACATAATTAATCCTCCTGTAATTAAAGTTGCCCTCAGGATATCTTTTCCTCTTTCTGTGCCTGTCACTCTGCTCAGCAGTTGCAGCCTGGAACAAGAGGCATTTAGAGGAGGAGCGTGGTGGGTCTTCCTCATACCTGGGGATGTCACCATCCATGCTCAGAGGTAAGGTAACATACATCCACATTTCTTGCGGGAATGGGAAGATCCACCATATCTGTGCAGACCTACAGGCTGGATGAGCTCTGGGCACCTGGTGGAGCTGTGGGTGTCCCTGTTCACTGCAGGGAGCGGGACAGATGGCCACTGAGAACCCTTCCGACTCAAGCCATGCTATGATTCTACAATCAGTGCTTATTAGCAGCAGAAGGAATAATGGTGGAGTCCACACTTTAATGATCCTGTGCTTGCTGACTTTCTGCGTTCCTGTACAGGGACACACAGCCTGTATGCTGACATCCCTGGGTAGTGACAAAGAGATCAGAGCTTCAGAATTCCTCCATTTGTGAAGACAGAAAACTGTGCATCTTCAGATAGCTTGAAAAAACAAACGCCCTGACAGAGAGTTTGTCGATCTGAAATCGTTTGTTGTACAGAGCTGCATTCACTTCCCATTTGCTAATGACAGCTTTTTTCTGTGCTGTATATCCTGAGGGAAGGGCAACCCTCACCTGGAGGCAGCTGAAGTGAGGCTTTCTTTGCAGAATCAGTTCTTTTTCTTTTTCTTTTTCTTTTTCTTTTTCTTTTTCTTTTCTTTTCCTTTTTCTTTTTCTTTCTCTTTTTCTTTTTACCTTCTTTTGTATTTTTTCTTTTCTTCTTTTCATTTTGCCTTTCTTTCGTTTTATTCTTTTCCCCCCTTTTTATTTTTTTCGTTGCTTTTTCTTTTTCTTTTCCCTTCTTTGCTTTTTTTTTCTTTTACCTTTTTTCTTTTTTCTTTTCTTTTTTTCCCTTTTTCTTTTCCTTCCTTCCTTCCTTCCTTCCTTCCTTCCTTCCTTCCTTCCTTCCTTCCTTCCTTCCTTCCTTCCTTCCTTCCTTCCTTCCTTCCTTCCCTTCCCTTCCCTTCCCTTCCCTTCCCTTCCCTTCCCTTCCCTTCCCTTCCCTTCCCTTCCCTTCCCTTCCCTTCCCTTCCCTTCCCTTCCCTTCCCTTCCCTTCCCTTCCCTTCCCTTCCCTTCCCTTCCCTTCCCTTCCCTTCCCTTCCCTTCCCTTCCCTTCCCTTCCCTTCCCTTCCCTTCCCTTCCCTTCCCTTCCCTTCCCTTCCCTTCCCTTCCCTTCCCTTCCCTTCCCTTCCCTTCCCTTCCCTTCCCTTCCCTTCCCTTCCCTTCCCTTCCCTTCCCCTCCCTTCCCTTCCCTTCCCTTCCCTTCCCCTCCTTTCCCTTCCCTTCCCACCCCTCTCCTCTTCCTTCTTTTCCCTTCTTCTCTCTTTTTGTTTTCTCTTTTCCTTTCCCTTTTCCTTTTCCTTTTCCTTTTTTCCCTTCCTTCCTCATCATACCTGTTTCAGAACATCCTGTCCTGCTCCCTAGGGATAACACTCCCCTCCCTTGGGAAGTCAGTCAGCGAGGTCCTCGTCACAAAAAAATATATATAAAAAATTTAATAATAATAAAATTAAAGCCCATTTGATTTACAGAAAAACGTATTTTTCACCCCAGGATACGAACGAGGGCTCCCAGACCGCCTCAATACAGACGGCACCGCTTTCTCTAAGTCACGAGGCTGGCTCGTTGCTCAACCAAATCGCAGCTCCGCTTCGCATTGAGCCGCTCTGGCAAGAGAAGAGCGGTGCAGTTCTACCAGCACGGCACCAGAGGGCTGCTGGGCGCCCACGGATGGGCTCGGCATCTCCAGCTCCGTCGGAAAAGCAGGAGGGTGGTTTATAACCTGAGTTTTACATCGCGCAGCCGAGAGCTGGCAGTGAGGGCTCAGAACAGCCCTGGAAAACGTTGGAATTCCCTGCTGGGAAAGGACCGGATTTGTTGGTGGGCTCTTGAATGCGTGGGTGAGGCTGCAGAGAATTAGGACAGGAATAGAAATAAAAGCCATTTTCAGAGCAGTGCTTTGATGAACGCGAGCAGTACCACACCACACTGCTGGAACAGAACAGCGCCGAGGTCTGTCCTGTTACTCAGCAAACATCATGGAAGCATCCTTCATTAGCAGGACTTTCGTTGAGCTCAGCTCCTCCTACAACTTCTGCTCCAATTTATGATTTCTGCACTGAAGGCCATCAGCATAAATACAAACAAAAGGCAGGCAGCCCTACCCTGAGGGATCCTGACCAGCTATCCCACTCGCTGTCTCACATTCCTTCCGTATCAAGGGTAAGAAACTACATGAAACACCATCAGTGCCCTTGGCCAGGTGAGATTCTTCCCTCTGTTCAAAAAGGCAGCACCAAGCTATTGGCACAAAGGTGCTTGATATTGCTGCTTGGGTTGGCAGCAGTTTTTGACACACACACACAAAAACCCAATTTATGTAGAAATATATCAGCGGGGCACTTTTACTATATTAAAGTTCTGGCATCAAAAAGCCCCACCTGTTTTAAAATAATATATATGATTATTATTTCTTAAAACAATAACTTCTGGATATCTTTTCTTTCCAAGAAAAAAATAAGTGTCTTCACAAAGTTTTCTTTTAAATGGAATTGTTGTAAAGTTGTTGTTTAAAATATTTTGAGTAACTTAAAGAAGAAAAGGGGGGAAAAAAAGGGAAAGAAGGGGAAAAAAATGGAAAGAAAAAGAAGGAAAAGGATGAGAAGGAAAAAAAAAAGATTATTTAAAATAGAAGAAGAAGAAAGGGGAAAAAAGGGGGGGAAAGAAGGAAAGAGGAAGATAAAAAAATAAGGAATGTCTCCCTTCAAACCGCACAGAGCCATACAGCAAGAAGAAATGCTTGCACACTCTTTTCCTTTGGTAATTTTGGGCTGTGGATAGGCCTTTGTAACACAACTTAATGAGTGCCGATGAAACCAGCGTTGAGATGAAAGGAGGATCAGAAGAAATGGCAGCACTTTTTTGTTTTCAGGTAACTGATGGTCAGTGAAGGATGTAGCATAGATCGGGGCGGCAGCAGCCATCAGATGGCAGAGCCCATCCACGTAGCAGGACAACCTTGCTTTTATCTTCCTGACTCCCTTGCAACGCATCCCTCTGGTGGGTGTCAGCAGGCAGACTCTGCGCTGCAGCCCCACACAACCACTTTGCAGGGCTTGTGCTCTGTCAAAGCTGAAATCATGAGAGCTGACAGCTCCCAGGAAGGTTTCCCCTCTGTTTTTCTTCAGGTTGGGTCACAGTGGGGCAGATGCCCGCAGGTTTTGGGGTGACTCAGAATTCCCTGCTGTGACAGCAGCCCTTGAGCCTTTATGAATGAAATACACTGGAGTATTAATGATTCGTTAACTGAGGATGTCCTGAATGTGTTGGACTCCCTCTTGATAGTTAATTTCATTACTGCTGCTGAATTAATGCAGAGATTAAAAAGTTGCATGGATTGTTCTCACCCCTGACTTGGGCCATCACCCCCATTAAACGCCTCGTCACAGAACAGAAAGGGCTGGGAAATGTGAGCCACGTACTAATAGGACATTGTAATTACACAGAAACAAAAGCCAGGGTTCTAACTACCTGGGCTCCAAATTAACAGGGAATATAGATGGGCTCTTCTACCCCCTGGTCAGTATTGGTGGTATTTGGATGGTTGGTCTGCATGATCTTAAGGGTCTTTTCACACCTTGGTGATTCTATGGTTTATGTTCTTGAAATTCCTGAGTGGTCAGCACACAGATACCTTTGTAGTTATGCACAACAGAGCCAGGAACACATGACTTAAGTTAAACACATCCCAGTTCATCCTACTTGGAAGCAGGGTGATACAACAAGGGCATAAGGCAGAGAAGTGCGTATCTTCATGTGATCAATGGACCAGCAGGCCCTGATCTGAGCTGACTGCAAGAAACGGAATAAGAAATACACAGAGGCTACCAGATCACAAGGTTGTGGTGTTATCTGCAAAGGGAGAAGCAGGAAGATGAGCAATAAGAACATGGAGTGGATAATGATAAAGTACGCTGGAGGTTTGAATGGATGAAGCTCCAGGTGCTGATCTCTCTTCATTGATGATAAAGTCCCCATACAACTGCTTTGGCTTGAGTGCTCTGTGTTGGAGCTGACAGTGCAGAGAGCTTTGAACGAAGTGGAAAAGCAAAACCAAATGCCACAGAGCATTTGGGTGAATGGAGAGGGTTTCATTCCTGTGGCCCAGAGGGGAATCTCAGGTTTTAGGGAGTCCCTACCTGCAGAGTATAGCATGACTAAATGCTTACAGATAACGTGGACATATTGCAGCAAGTGGAAAGCAATGTCCTTTGGTGGTTTGGGGTTGTTTTTTTTTTTGGGGGGGTGGAATAAAGAATGGGGGAATTATGACATGTTTTTCTATATTTCCAGAGGGAACAGGAATGGGATTCCTCTCCTCTAATAAACAGCAAAAGCCAGGCACCTAGCCTGATGTTAGCACTGGATGGAAACGTCCTGTGGAACACTTTCCATCTCATCTGGTGTTTGGAAGCACGGGTAAAACTGTTCCCTATTTACTGCCTTCAATGACCCTCAGTCTGACAGCTCCATTGTATGCCCTCACATCTGATGCTCCTGTGCCAAAGCTGTGTGATACTTCATCACTTTTGCTGTTCTCCTGCCTTTATTTTGAGACAGAACAATTAAAACCACATTCCTTTTACAACTAAAACCCATTAAAACTTCAAGCTGTTAAAGACAGCTGCTGCCATCCAATGATGTTTTCTGGTTTTGCCATCTATTCCTTTCCTAATGATTCTTCAGTCACCTCTTTCCCCTCCATGGCTCCACTGATATTTCCAGTGACCCACCTGCAATCCCTCTGAGCTCATTCCCTGAGCAGCAGCAGTCCATTTGGAGTCACTCACCTACACTCCACAGAGACAGAGAGGGCTTTCCTCCCCTTCCATCCCATAGCAAGGCACTGCTCACATCACCAGCTCTCCCTCACTGTGAGCTTTCCTTACAACACCCTGAATGCTTCTGTACAGCCACTGACCTCCTGCTCCAGCCAATTATGACACGAAGAAGCACAGATTTCTGTCAGCACATCTCTGTGTTTCGGTTTCCTTGGCAGTACTTTGCAGTGTCAGACAGCTCTGAGCACTGATGGAGCTGTGGGTGTCCCTGTGCATTGCAGGGAGTGGGACCACATGGCCTTTAAGGCTCCCTTCCCACTCAAACCGTTCTATGATGACTCTATAAGAAACATCACCTGGGCCCCTTTGGGTCCCGTACTGCAGTGGCTGCAGAGCTGCCTGCTCCACATGCAGCCACTGGGCAAAACGGGGCTGTGAGCTGCACCTCACCTTGGGGAGTCGGTACTTCTCTCTCAGGTGAACCCTCAGACAGGCTCTTTCTGCCTTCTTTTGTGCAAACGCCGCGTCTCTTTCCATCCTGGAAAATAAGAAGGGGAAAAAAAAACAAACAACAACCCAGAATTTTCTTCAAGGTATTGATAAAATAGCTGTCCTTTACATTCAGGCTGCTGCTTCAGTAGCTGAGGAACTGCTGGTGCTGGAAATTGGCCCTACATCAGTAACAGTTTCAGAGCTTCCTATCACAGATAATGGCAGTTTCTCCTCTATGGAAAAGAACTTCCTCTAGCTGTGATTTTATAACACTTGCTCGTTAAATTTGAGATTCTTGGTTCAGTCACTTACACCTGCTTGCACAGTGTGTATCTTCAAAGATGTCTGGTGAACCCTCTTTGGTTCTCATTAACTGGAAGCCAACTTAAGCACCATTCGGGCAGTGATTAAGGGGATGGTTCTGAAGAGAAGGTTTGTATGCTAGTGGCCTTTCTCTTCCCCAGCCACTTCTCCACAGGAGCAGTCAGTGGTCGCGCAGTGTTGGGTTGTACAGTGTTGGGTTGTACAGTGTTGGGTTGTACAGTGTTGGGTTGTACAGTGTTGGGTTGTACAGTGTTGGGTTGTACAGTGTTGGGTTGTACAGTGTTGGGAACGTCCCCATTGGGACATCACATCCTTTCCAGTGACAACATTGGGTGCCCTATGAGACGTAGAAGGGGAGGATGCTCTGCTCAACCTGAGCTTTTCATTTGCTCTGGTGTTGCAGGAAGACTCGGCACCCTTCCACCATCACCTGGGCCCTGGGATGCTGCAGGTTTAATTATGGAATGCAAAGCAAAGTGCTACAGCTGTGGGACTCAGGTATAGGGGCTGTTGCATGACAGCCAGTAGCAGGTGTGCAGCACTACCTGGTGGCCCCTTCTTGCCCTTAATGCTGGAGATTGCCAGCAGAAACAACCTGTTTGCTCCTCTGTATTGCACGTTCTCCTAAGAAACAGCAATCCCCGCCTTTCTGGTGGGTTTTGTTGCATTAAAAGAAAATAAATGAATAAAAAAGGCCAACAAAGCACAGAATCCTGGCCAAAGCCACGACATCCATGTATCAAAGGCCACAACTCCAGCAGTGCTCATCACGTCTCTGACCTCTCTTATATAACCCTTCAGCATGGACTGTCCTCAGCAAACTTCTTTCTGGAAGTGATTCCCACCTTCCAAACTGAAGCACTCCTGCACTGACTCCTCAGCACGTTTCTGTGTGCCTGAAGACACACTGGTACAAATAATACACTTTACAAGAGTTTTCCCCATCCCAGGGACTCGGGTTTGCTCTCCAGTCTCAGCAGAGAGCCCTCCCTCCCACCCGCATCTGATGACCAAAACATGAAGCAAAAACATCCTGTATTTTATTCCAGATCAAACGATACCTGCTTGAGGTTATATGATAGAAAGGGCTGCTGCTAAATACAGACCTGGGTACCTCAGATTCCATCGGTCATTAACCTTTCACCTATAATCATCTTACACAGAGGATTTACACAATCATTATGTAATTGATCATTAGAAGAACAGATGCATCTCAGATTTAAAAGTCAATTGTTTTCTCCATAATTATGCATGATTTGAACTCCCACATGCCAAAAGTCCTCTGTTTTTACTCCCATTTTCATACAGAAAAAGAAATAACATCCATAGGATTTAACCAGGTGGAGAGTACTGATCGATTTAAGTTGATATTACAAAAAGTAACCAAAAATGCAGCAGTAAAAAGGAGCCACTTAATAACTTTTCTCTAAGCCGACATCACCCTTGTGGCATAACACACGTTGCTTTTTCTACATCTTCCACCATCATCGTGGATAAAGCAAAGCTCACACCTGCACAGCGTACTCTGCACACAGTTGTAGTGCACCCCATGAGAATCCAACCCTGCACCACAACCATCCTCACACCTATGGGGAAAAGTGATAGATAAAGCAACCCCTGCTCAGATCGGATCCAGCACATCAACCTGGGGAGAGGAATGGAGGAGTGGGGGGGGGGGGTGTCACAGAATGAGGGGAAAAAGGGCAAACACAGCATTTTGCCATCTGCAGTTGGTGAGCTGCTGCTTTGGAAAGCCTCTAGCAAAGATTTCTCTACTTAAAGCAAAGAGGTGGATTGGGGAGCTGAAGTTTGGGTTTCTCTTGGGGTATCTCTACCTGCCCAAGGTCACAAAGATGCAGCCCCCACTGCTGCTAATAAGGGAACAGGTACTCACTTCTCCTCCACCATTTGCTTCTGGTACTCCTCATACTCTTCTCTGGTCATTCCTGCAGCAGCTGCTGGGTCGGAAGGAGTGCTTTCTTCTTTACTTTCTTCTCCTCCGCCTCCGAGCCCCAAATTCTTCACCTGGTTGCTCAGCATGCTTTTCATTAGGAAGGCCATCCTCAGGAAGAATGGAAGCTACAAGCAAACCGCCACGGGAAAGACAAAAACCAACCAACCAACACAAGAGCAGTTTCCAAAATCAACAGTCGCAGGCAGGAGAGTTTCTACAGCCACAGCAGCTCCTCGGGGGCACAGTGCTAGTGAAACGTGAATGCCAAAACCAGTTTGTCAGCCATAATCTGGATTAAAGAGTGAACTCCTTAATATCTAGAGGCAGATGGTTCAGATTACACACACACACACACACACACACAAAAATCATTAGATGCAGCTACCTACTTTTTATATTAATACCTTAAGCTAATTATAGGTCAAAAAAAAACCACCAAAAGAAGAGTGTGCAATGGCACTTTGACTTCTTGCATCTTAAAACTCTCACTTTCCCCAAGGACCAAAACAATCCCAGGGAGACAATGGATCTGAAATAAAACCCTGGTCCTGCTTTGTGCTCCGTATGGTTTATTCCATTCTTCCCCATCCTTCACCACGGCCGGTGCTGCCCACAATACCCGTTGTTCTGGATTTTAACTCACAGTAAGGGAGAAATGAATCTGAGCTACAGGGCATCCTTTACACAGATCCTTTGTGCAGCCTCCTCATCTTTCCGACTTCTGGTCACGTCATTAACCCCACGGCTCCGTTCAGGTGAAGGTTTGCAGGACCTGTGACTTAGACCACAGGTTATTTGGGGGAAAAAACACCACCTGCTAGGTCTCAGAAGTTCATGATTTGGGGTTGTGAACATTTGCTTTGCTATGCCTGACTGCACAGGGCTTAATGGAATATTCTGTGGTCTTGATTATCTAAATGGTTCTCTCAGCACTCTTGTAATTTCACTGAGATGGGAGGATTCCAGCCTGCCTAATGCCTTAATCTGTATTAGAGCCTTTCTAATTAAAGCAGGCCTGTTACTATTTAAAAATGAGGAAAAAAAAAAAAATGATAAAAACGAAACAAAACAAAACAAACAGGACCTTTTGTAATCCTGTATTATTAATGGCTAAACAAGAAACCTGGAGTCTGTTTTTCAGATAAGAGTTATCATGGCAGCAGGAACTCCAAATCACAACAAAATGACTTTGATAGGAGACAGGTAACAAGGAGGTTGTTCGATTGTTTTAACCATTTCTGATACTTTCTGTGTGTAAACGGGTGTCATGAACTTGAGAACAGGCATTCTAACATTAGACTTGAACCTGATCACAATAGAAAGCGTTGTAAGATGCACTGAAGTTACAAACCAGTGACTGCATCTTGCTGTTGACATGGATCACTGACTTAATAAGAACTTACAGACAGCTGCTTCTAAGTGCTGGTGCTGCTACTTCCTCAGATATAAATCAGTGCCCTTTACTTACAGCTTAAATGCAATCAAGACTAAAGGCCCTGTTCCTGTGATACCTGCTGGAATTGAGCAACAGTCAGAAGAAAAAACGCCCCTGACTTGTATATCCAAACAACAGAGACATCTCCAACATCAGAATAGACTCTGGAGTCCTGAGACAAGCAAATCAAAGTACAAAAGCCCATGGAAAGGACAGCACAAAACCACTATAGATATGCAAGCATTCAAAGGAGAGACTGTGCTCCCTAAACAGCAGCAGCAAACTCAGCCGTATCTGTGCACCTCTGGAAGGCTCTCTTCATTCCTCTAGAACAGCCTTTCATGCAGCAGTCCGAACATAAGGTCACCTATAAAGAGATAAATGGGATATTTGAGTCTTTTTCAGCTTGAAGAGCCTCAATTAAAGATACATCTGTGTATCAGTTTGCTTCTGATTGAGGAAAGCCAGCAGCAAATGAGATTGTTCAGCTTCTTGCAGGTTACTGCCAGCAATTACTGGACAGGATAAATGAAACAAAACAGACATGCACACACAAACCATCATGGAGACTGATCGAGGAGACTGGCTAACTTGTTATGGGCTGTTGTATCCCAAGAAACCAGACCAGAGCACCCAGACGAGGGCAGTTAGAGAACCTGGAGGAAGAGCTACAGGTGTATGTGCAACCTTCAGCTCAGAACAGGTCATTTGTTTAATCAAAGCAGCCAGCAAGTTACTTAATTCACTGTTAGTAAACCTCCAAGCTGGGAGGCTAGTTTTCACTTGACCTTAAACATCCAGCATCAGGCAGGGCTGAGCTGCGATCCTGAAGCTCCCTTGGATGCTCCCCTGGACTTCAGTGACACGTAACAGATTACAAGAAAGAAGTTTATTAAAAATATGCATCTTTATTCAAATAAGGTTATCTCTGAACTCCAACCCTCCCTTCACATCAGTCAGAAACAAACGTCAGGAAATGTCAGCTGCGTGTTTTGTCTTTTTTTAAACAGCAGAAAGTCTTCAGCGTTACAGTAATTGATGTTCTGATATCATCTTCCCCAAACAATCAACAAAAGTAATTCACAAGCGACTGAAATTTGCTTGAGAGATTCAGGCGTGACCATTTATTTAATAAGCTTTAACACAATGAGATCCCCTTGACACTGCCAAATATTTGCTACTTCAAATACTGTTATTTTTCTTGGCCTCCTCCGTATTGTCAAACGTACTGGATTCCAAGTTGCCTTCATCTGTGAGTCCTGAAATTTCACTAGACAAAATGAAACGCCCTGTCAGTGTAGAAAGGAAATTCTAGTATCCCACCACAAGAAGAGGCCGCACTGACAGACAGACATTCTCAAAGTCCAATTTTGTTGCTATCACCTCAGGAACAGACGGGACAAGCTTTGGGCTGGGTAAACTGGGAGTTTTCCTTTGATCCAGTGAGTGGCGAGGCAATTACTGACGTTCCAGGGAGTGAAGACTGTGAAATGAAGCAAAGTTATCACTTTTAGGATGGTGCACTTCATACCTTCTGCTCACTAACACAAACGATCCCCAGTTGCACACGGACACAGGTCAGATCTACTAGCAGCATCAACACACAAGCCGAGCCCCATACCAAGGATACAATTGTAGATTCAAGTATGTTGCTAGCCTCTATCCCCATTTTCCTTTACAAGAAAAGACAACAGCATTGTTTGTCCAGCTTTGAAACAGAGTTGTAATTGGAGAAATTCACAGTAACAAGAAATGCAGGCTCCCTCCAACTGACACATTGGAGATGCTCATCACCATGTTTGCACCTAACCTTCCAGAATACACTCGTTAGCCTTCCTGCCTTGCAAAGCCTGTATTCAGAGAGGGAGCTCACTTAGGTGTTGCACCGTGCAGGAAAGCTAGCAATTGAGAAGAACAACACTATTTCCAGAGCAATTTAAGAAAACATATTCAGTTGTAATAGCTTAGACTCAAGGCACCTGTAAATATTTGCTGGTGTTAGAACTGAATGGATAAATTCCTGTGCTGTTCTGGGTTCTTTCGTTGGCTTGTCCTGCTTATCACAGCAAGATGAGCCCGAGGCAGTGGTTTCTCCAATTATTACAGCAAAGTCTCAAATTCTGAAATGAAAGTATAAAGCTCTACCATTTACAGCATGCCACATACTGTAAGAACGTAAATAGGTGCGTAGGTAGCATCCATTTATTGGTATGGCACAAACACCCACTTTTGGAGCACTGTATTTCGGTAACAAAACGTATTGCATAGATTTATCATGTCTCCCAACCGTCAGGCACAATGCTAAGAGTGTTCTTCATTACAGTGAACTTGGCAGCGAGGGCTGCACTCTGAGAGAACAGACTGTGGAACCGCAGGAGTAGTATGCTGGATTACAGACACATTTTGCAGGCCTTCAGACAGACTCGTCGTTTAAAAGTGAAATATCCAGACACATCCGTGTGTATTATAGAATTGGAAAGAAAAACATAAAAGTATCATAGAATCACAAGGTTGGAAAGGACCTACAAGATCATCCCGTCCAACCGTCCTCCCACAACCGTCATTTGACACATCAATCAAAGTCGCCACAGGTAAGTAAACAAGTCAAAACAGATTCATTTCATGATTCTAATTTGAGCTTTCTCATTTGTTTCACTCCCGAAGCAAAACATTCACCTGATGAGCAATACCAACAACACGCGACCAGCCTTATGCTCTTGATATCTGTCATGGTTTTGTATAACCCGTGACAATATTGAACTGGGAACTGACACACAATACTGCTTCTGCAGTAGCTGCTGGGCTAACAAACATGCCTGAATCAACAGCTTGTGAAGAAACCCTTTCACAGTCAGTATGAGTAGTTTAGAATACTTGCCAGGTCAATACTTAAAAGCATCTGTATTTGATAACACGAAAGACACAAGACAGCTTTATAACAATAAAGGCATACTCATCAATTAAACACACCCTTAACAAATTCAGATTGGAAGAGGTATCAAACTATGGCACCTTTCTTAAACACATTCCAAAAATCTCTAAAATTAGACAGATTTCAAACTACCAAAAAAAACAAAAACAAAAAAACAACCTGGAAATCTTTCAATATACCAGAAGAAACTACGTTGTGTTTTCTCTCACTGCCTAAGAACAGAACAAGGAGACAAACCCCTGTCAGCTTGTCCCATACAGCCTGCTTGCATTCTATCCCAGATACCAACAGGCTGCAAAAGGCCTGTCTTTGTGTCCATGCACTAAAAAAGAACTTAAAAAAATCTATACTTCACGAAGAGCTAAATTCCCAAAAATCATTCTTAAGCTATTAGATCCAAATAGTAAAGAAATGAAACGTTCATAATAAATTTTCACCAGAAAAAAAAAATAAAATAGAAAAGCGTAATTTTAGTGAGTTTTGTTTGTTTGTTTTTGGTTGTTTTTCCATTTTATCTTGTTTCGGTTTCGGAGGGTTTTAGAGAGCAGTGGTTGTTTTGTTTGTTTGTTGTTGTTTTTCCTAATCTGACATGGATTCTCAGTGGCAAGTTTTCGGCACACATCATTGCTTTGCAGATTCTCATGATCAACAGCCACCTAACAGGGGTCTTTCAAATCCCTATGCTGAAATTCTGGCAAAACAGGAGGAATTCAGTGTTTGCCTTCCAGCATCGATCAGAAATCTCACTGAAAACAGAGACCTAGACAGGATTTACAATCTTCGCCCTACCTAGCATTTGCTCTGCTGCTCCCAGGTCTGCTTTAACTCTAGAATTAACAGCCTAAATAAGAACACATTTTGTTTGACAGAATTACGTAATTCACAGTACTGAAATGTATCAAACACTAAATTTTTCCTCTTGTACAGAATTGCATGATTTTCTGTGCATACATACTGCTGTTATGTACACACAAAAGGAAGAGGTCATCAAAAGAACTTTTTGGCTGCTGCTTCCTGTTGACTCCTGAAAGAAAAAAAACAGAAGGGTATTCATTAAGCGTGTGAAAAAAAAACAAAACAAAAAACAAACGAGCCACCTGGTTCAAACAAATATTTACTTTGTTTTGGGATTAAATCTATTCCACTTCAACAGAAACTTTGGGAGGTGGACAGTAAGACACAGAACCACACAGAGTGGCCCAGGTTGGAAGGGACCTCAAGGATCACAAAGCTCCAACCCCCCAGTTACATGCAAGGCCACCAACCTCCACATTTAATACCAGCCCAGGCTGCCCAGGGCCCCATCCAACCCACTGAACACGTCCAGGGGTGGATGGGGTATCTGCAGCCTCTCTGGGCAGCTGTTCCAGCACCTCACCACTCTCACTGTGAAGAACTTCCCCTTGACATCCAATCCAAACCTCCCCTCCTTCAACTTAAAACCATTCCCCCTTGTCCTGCTTGTAATGGGTCTTCGTTTTTCCTCTGAAACAGTGTATTTTTATTTTTCTAGGTGGATAAGGGTGCCCATTAGGGTGGATTTATCATGTACAAAACCTAGAATTATAGGGCATCA
Source organism: Excalfactoria chinensis (assembly GCF_039878825.1). Taxonomy (NCBI): domain Eukaryota; kingdom Metazoa; phylum Chordata; class Aves; order Galliformes; family Phasianidae; genus Excalfactoria; species Excalfactoria chinensis. Next base: position 956,916 of record NC_092857.1, read on the forward strand.
AGAAGAACAGAAGGGGACTCGCTCATTTAATCCTGGAAGCCACCTTCCCCACTGGTGGCATAACGTGACATACATAAGTGTACCCTCTTCACTTCATGGGGAAGCAGACACACAAACAAGAGTGACACCAGCTACATTAGTATCATATTAATAACAGTTGCATTCCACAGAGAGAGCAAACTGCATTTACTCTTTGAAGAGTACTGCAGCTATCTTGGTCCCTTTATTTTGATAGCAGTATGCACCAGAGAAATAGGAGAGAGGACCACCAAACAAGTCCTTACTCTCCATAGTTTAGAAGTTCAGTTTATCCTTTCCATCAGTATTTAATTTGAACATCACGATGTCACACGGAGGAAGAAGAGAGTTGAGCAAACATTCCAATTCAAAAACAAGCAAACAAAAAAAAACCCTCACGACACTCAGAGCTCCATCAACAATCAGTGACCCTTTATCTCTCTCTCTGCATAGAATTAATATCATTAAGAAAAAGCTAACTGAGGGTTTTGCCAATTTTGCCCAAACTGCTGGTAGATACAGACAGTAAAAATTCAGATCACATCAGATTTTGTTGAGATATTAATAAACTTCAGTAAATCCAGTAGAGGACCACAAGAATGGCCAGGGACTGAAGCGCAGGCCTCAAGAGGACAGCCAGGGGAACTGGACTTCATGCTGGACAAAAGCAGCCTCAAAAGGCCTTGACAAAGCTTTCCAGTGCCTGTGGTACATCATTAACAAGACTAAGTTTCTTTAGGGAGATGCACATTATCAGACAGAGAGACAAACTGAAATAAGAAAGGTTTCCACTAGATATAAAAGGAGGAGGGAAATCAGATGAGCCTCATTACACTAACGAAACATTGAAAAAGGGGTCCCAGAAGAGTGGTGAGTTTCCCATCCTTCAAGGTTTTAAAAGATCTGATCAGTGCAGACCCTACATGACCTGGTCTGAATTCAGTGCTAACCCTGCTTTGAGCACAAGGCTGAACTAAAGACCTCCCAAGGTCTCTTCCAATCTGAATGACTGCTTGTTTTGAAGATTAACATGCTCATATCACTGCAATTCTATTATTTCTCCTCGGAAATTCTAAAAATCACTTGCCCTGTTGGCTTTAAAGAAAAATATACTTACCTGTACATGATATAAGCAATGAATAACACTGTTTGCACTGCTACAAATATGAAGAAGTGCAGCGTAGATAAGCACGACGGAAATGGTGGCAAGTCTGGACATTTTGGTTTCTCGTTAGATGGCTAAAAAGATAAGAAAAGCAGTATGTGAGGAGAGAGAAAACAGGACACACCATCAAAAGGCTGGTACAGAAGATACAAAACAAAGCAATGTGATCTAAAAATTAAAGTGCAATCAGAAAAAAACAACAGCTACTCTGAGTGAGTCGGAGTCTGACTCTGTTTCACTTCCCTCTTTATGTTTCTCAAGCAAGCTCAGCGACATTAACCTGAGGGTCAGAGGGGAAAGAATAAGTCTTTAGTAAATTACTGCAGAAATTAAAGCTAATTCAGCTTAGTTGTTACCTCAGCAAGACTAAAGGTGCCCCTGAATGCTAACACTGTCATCTTTCACACTTAGAGACCTTAAGTAGCGTTTGCCTAAGTTCTCCCTGATTAAACCTCTCCCTTCTGTGCTTAAGTTTAGACGTCTCCTCCACACAGAGCTGTTAAGCAGGGAGACAAACCCAAAAAAGCACCTAGAAAAACTAATTGCATGACCTTGTTTCCACAGGAATTAGAGTAAAAATCCTGTTCTTTGTGCAAAACTTCTCATCAAGACACAGATCATACAGTTGGGTCAGGGCAGTGCAGTTTTAGCAAAGCAGCTTAATGAAGGATTAATTGCTCTGTAAATTGCATGCTGGCTCATCCCAGCTTTTTACTAACAGCCAAATAAAGAAGTATTACAGTCGTGCCTTACACTAACAGCACATAAATTACCATATTCCGTTGCACTAGATGCTCAATGTCCCTTTTCACTACGTGAAGGTGTTCTTTGATGTCATTGAAATGCTGTGTTGTTTCGTAGACTCCCGCGGCCGAGCCAGGATGCTGAGCTCCACTGATCAACCTCAGAGTGTCAGCCATGGCATTTCTGAAAAGAGACAGACAACAAAACATCATTCAACACACAACAGTTCTTAAATGCACAGCGTTTATGCTGCAAATACCCTAGCCCATTAAGATCAGTTTAAATTACCTAACTGCCCCAAAATAAAGATTTCTAGCTTCCAACAAAACCCATCAAGAGGTAATTCCTCAATCAAACTATCACATTAAATGCTTGATTCCACAGACAGTTTCAATTTGTACAGCACAGCATCTCCTAAAGTCGCGCTGAAAAGGAGATCTGGCAAATATTCTATTGCTAAACATCTGCTTTGCCCAACTGATGAAGTCCAAAACAAGTCTTTCATCCACGGCTCCCGCCAAGGCTTTAGGATAAACAGAGAATAATACAATCTTTGAAGAAAATCAAAGCTGTTTCAGAAAAGTAAATAAATAAAGGCAGTCATGTAAGAAATAAAAATAAAGAAGAGGCTTTAGGGATAAGAAAAGATTTAGATACAACCTTGTTTCATGATTATCATTTATGCGAGAAACTCATTTCCCATACGCACTGTCATAATACTTAATATTGCCTTCACGTGAATTAATTTTCCTGCTACAACAAATCAAATTAAATCCCTAAAAAGTTCAGGCTCCGTAACTAGTTTACCTCAAACAAATCTAATCAATGAGAGAAAAACACTTAATCTCTAATCAATACATTTACAGAGTTTGTTGCTGGCTGTGATGCCTCTTTTCAGTTGCAAAGAGGATTATTCTTCAGCTAAAATATTTATCATGTGAATGTTAATCTCTCCATTATTAACAGAATAATGAATCCAAATGTATGTCTTTGGATTCCTTTTTAATTCGCTTATAACTTTACATCTTTGTGCAGATGAGAGCTTGCTTTGATGACTTCGAGGTAAAGTCCTATCTCCTTGAACAGCAGTCAGCAGTTTAATATTAAACTGAACCTGAATGTCACTGGGCAAATCAGAAACAATACATCATCTCAAGTGCTATGTATATATTATAGTGATTTTAAGCAGTTTGTATTTGATGGAAAACTTCAGGTTAAATACCAAAACCTAACTGTTTCATAAAGCATCTTCATAAAAAACAGCACCCATCTTTCAGCTTTGCATCAGTTGCTCTTCAGGAAACAGAAACAAAAGAGATAATAATAATAATAATAGTAATAATAATAATAATAATAATAATAAAACACACAAAAAAGCTTTCAAGGCATGACACATATTCAAAGGCACAGGGACAACTCTAAAAAACCACCCTGAACTGGTGCTGTAACAACTGATTTTACAAGTTCTTCACTAGGAGGCTTCCTTAAATGACCCACGCAAACCCCAACACAAACACTGCCTAATTAGCACTGACAGCACTTCTGTCCACCCACATCTTCAGCCGCTGCTCTCAGTGCTAAAGCAGAAGTGAGAGTGGCTGGGGACATCTCCGTCCCAGTGCCACCATCCCTGCGCAGTGAACACAGCCAGGCACAGCCAGGCTGATCCACTTTCTCTGATCAAGCAAAATAACTTCCCTAAACAGACACGGCTTGTATCAAATTTAATTTACGTGACTTTGGCACAGACAATATCATGCTGTTAAGTTTCTACTGTATGAACATACAAGATTCTTCTGTAATCAGATGATTAAGAAATCCACAAATCTTGACAAGAGAATTACTTAGACCGTAAGTCCTTTTCCTCCGGGATGACCAGCAATGCAACAGCAGGCTGTTCATTTCTATCTATAACATTCTTGTTTTTTTCCCTTTTTAATATAAGAAAAATATTAAGATGGCGTTACACAAACTCATACCTACTAAGCAGTCACCGAAAGGGCAGACTGCCAACGTTAACAAGAAAATCTAATTTGCATGCGAGGTATAAAGATTTGTCAAGAATATTAACAAAAGCTTTCGTGGAAGAACAAGTGCAAAAAAAAAATGGAAGCACTAATCTTTATTCTACAAGAAGCTGACCTACTTAGATGAATTACAAGATCTGCCCTTGAACTAATACTGGAAAAAAGCAACAACATCAACGACAAAAACAACAAAGCAAAACAGAAAAACCCAGTTGCTTGTGCACCACAATGTCCAGTTGTTGGAATGGTTTCTGTTTGGGGTTGCTTTTGGATCGTTTGCTTGCTTTTTTTTTTGTTTTCCTTTTTAAAGCTGAAGATAATAAATGTTTTCACTACTGTGAACTAAGTGTTAAAACTTAAAGACACTGCAGCTAACAACAGCAACCATTAAACACCTTGGAAGCAGCATACAAACATCGCCACCAAGCAGGAACGGTCTCAAATCCATTTCACCTTCAAGACAAAGACTTTCACTTCTCTTGGTAACTATCTGAACTGCACGCTTCATCAGTTTTGAAGACTTCACCTTAAAGAACAGAGCTATTAATCATTTGGGAATGTTGCAAGCGTCCCTGTAGACACAGAAGTTTCCTGAGAGCATTAACTGGCAAAAGTCCCTGATTAAAGACAAAGCAAGACCAACACAAAACTGAGAGTCCTAGTGTTTAAGTAAGACAAGCTCCACAAAACTGTCACACAGCTCCAACCATCACCGTCTCCCTTACTGTGATGGCTTTTGGTAGCAAAGGATACTGATGTATCAGTTGAGAAGTAATAGAACATAAATATTTACACCATTAGAATATCCAAAATACCTTCAAATGATGTAGCCCATAGATGAAGAACATGCACTTTTATCACAGCTGAGCTTGAAACTGTTTGAAAATATTTTCCTCTCTTCACTAGCCCACAAGAAATGAGGATAAGTAAAGAAGCTTGCACAATACAACGTATGTTAAAAGAAAACCATCTTTGCCATCCCTACATATCATAAGTGACAATTTAATACATAGCGTGGGGAGGCTTTTTGGATATATTTCTGAGTGCCACACAAATCGAGGTATCTTCAGTCACAGTCATTATTCCAGCACCTCCAGAGGTGGAGGCCATAAAACCTCTCTTGAGAAACAACCAGAAAGTTTGGTTTTTTTTTGGTGTAAAAACACCAACACAAACTGAAATGCAGGAATTTCTGTTCAGACACGAAACTTTTGTTAAGAAATTCCTGCATTTCAGTTTGTGCCCACTGCCTCCTATTCTGTCATGCAATGGGTCTGTCTGGCTGTCTTCCTTCCCCAACCACCTCCACCAATGTCAAACTCATTATATCCACTGGTAATATCCCCCCTTCTCTCCAGGCTTTACAATCCCAGCTCCCTCACTTTTCTTTGTACGACAGATTCAAGCCATTGATGATTTTCACAGTCATTTGTTGGACAACTTACAGCATGCCCACATCTGCCTTGTACTACAGATTCTCAAGGAACCCTGGACTCCAGACATGGTACCACCTGCAATGATTAAAGTGAACTATCTCCAATGGCTCACTAGAAATGCTCTAATGCAGCCCATGGTGCAGATGGTGGTCTTTGCCATATAGGCACACTGCTATTCCACATCCAACCTCTTGTCCCCCAGAGTTCATGTTCGTTCCTGTAAAGCTGTGCTCCAGCTGATCAGTTCCCTGCCTGCACTGATAAGTGGAGTTACCGCTTCACAGCTGCAGGACTTTGTAACCAAGGTCACTTCAAAAGTAATGACTCCTATTTATTTCCAAGGAAACTACAACAGATACGAAGAGCATAATGACACTATTTGATACAGCAAATTCTAAGCTGACAAACGCTTTCCCAACATGGTCACCACCATCAGCTCTACATTTTTGGCAGCAGTGAACAAGAGCCTTCATGCTGGGCTCATAAAAATCTAAACCAGAGGAGGAGACCCACGACTGCTACTGCTGAAACCCACCACCTACCATCTCACTGTGCTAACATTCACTCTTTGGTCTCCACAATGTTGGTCAAAGTCAGTGGGTGCCATTTTTTCCCCTCAGTGGTGGAATTCAGTTCTACACCTTTGCTTCATACAAAGCATATCAGACACCATTCAGTTGGACTGCCCCTCTGCTGCCATCTGTTGTGTGGTGACAACATGTAACAGAGTACAGAGGCAGGAAGGTTCAACCTCTACTGCCAGAGAACCACCTCTGACTTTAAGGGCCAACACCCTAACACAGCAGGTCTTCCTTTTGGAGTAGCCTTCATACTTGCCTGTGTTGAATCTCATGAGGTTTCAGAAGGAATCAGGTGAAATCCTTCTGGAAACTCATTTCCCCAGGTCCTACTGAACCACCCACATGCACAACCATTCCAGATATGCATTACCTGTAGAACTACTGCACATATCAATGAAGATGCCTGAAGAGCACCAGCCCCACTACCAACCACTAGTGCACCAATAGTGACTGGCTTCCAGTCTTTGAGCTACCAATGACAGCCCTTCGAGCCCTAGAACCTTGGCCAGATTATTATTTCTTTTTTAAGATGATAACATCATGTTTTGAAGCTTTTCCCCCTACTTTCCACCACGCTTCAAGTTGAGTGAGCACATCATTTTTTTTCTCTGCAAAAGCCTAGCCTTATTTCAGCTGATTAAAAACAGTCAGTCTACAATGGAACTGATAAGGGGAAAGGAAAAACAAACAGTAAGGAAACCTCTCCAAGGGTTGTACACGCAAGCATTCCTAAAGGCTATTAACATATATATATATATATATATATATATATATATATAAAAAAAAAAGAAATAGTTTGTGATGTCCAACTCAATGATGCTAAGAGTTATGAAGCAAAACCAATATATATATATATATTCAACAGATGTAAGTTGATGGCATTTACATATTGCTATCGATGCCCTAAAAATCAGAGCAGCAAGTTTCCATGAGGTAGCAGGTTATCAAACCAGCCATCCTATGGAAACAGACTGTTTTCAAAGGCACTGTACTCACCTTATCATTGCAGTGAAATCTCATGATAAACTGAGGCCCATTGGGGAGACTTAATCACCTTACAGACACAAACTCATTTCATATTTACAACAGAAAAGGAAACAGTCACCACTGAATGCTGAACATACAAACATTTGGATTTTGTCAATATTCTCCTACTGAGGTAATAAATACAGGAAGTGTAAAATTCAGAACACATTAGGAAGCACTTACTTCATTTCATTTACTTGTTTAATGACCTCTTCCTGAGTTTTCACAACTGTATCAATCTCTTGCTGGGAAACCTGGTGTAGAGCGGGGAGGGAAGGGTGAGAAAAACAAATCAACGTGGAAATCACTTGTAAAAAGTGATTGTGCTTTTTGAAGTTAGGCTGAACTGCCAGTTTTAGTGCATTTTTTGAACATACCTGTCCTTGCTGACCTGAGACAGATGCTCCTCTTTTAGCAATCTCCTCTGTGACTGCAGAGACGTATCTCCGCTGCTCATCAAGAATCATGTCCAACTGCCTATTGAGCTGCTTGATTTCAAGATGAATTCGGTTCTGTCCTTCAAAGATTTGCCTCAGCTCACGATCGCTTACAGTTTCAAAAGGATCATCAGCTGGCAAGAAAAAAAACAAAGCACAGGCAGCTGTTACACATATGCATTTCTCATCTGTTAGACTGTCATTCCTGTACTGCTAAAGTTTCCACCTGAAATCAGTGGAGAAACTCTCTAAACCAATACTTGCTGAGAGCTGCAGGTGCATGTTACCAGCATGTAAAAAAGGGCTAACCCAACACTCCTTGCAATCAACTCATTCTGCCAGTATGCCACAGCATCAGGCTCTTGTTCTGAATATCCTTAAAAGCAAACGTTTTCCTTGACTACTGAAAAGCTGCTCTAATAACTTGCCTGGTTGTCCTTGCACATCAGGATGTTCCTTTTGAAATTCTTCTTTCTTTTTATCCAATTCTTGTTGAAAGTGTTCAAATTCTTCTTGATACTTCTCTTTATCCTTTTCAGGAATTTCTGCATCTGGTGTGGGCTTTAATACATTACCAAAGGTAAGAAGAAAGGAGGAAGAAGAGGATTTTAATGGTCTCTACCACCCATACATGCACTCATTGTGCAGCAAATGCTGTTCAGACTTCAGGTTTGATGACATGAAAGCACGCTGAAGTCGAAGTGAGGAACCACAACCCCGTGGAAAATCCTATCTTTCTCCTGAAAGGTATACTTTCTAAAATCACAGAGTCAAGTTTTACAAGGATAGATGCTGTCTAACAGTAGAAAAGCATTCAACAGGAATGGGAAGTTGAAAGCAAAACCAGACTATCTGTCCACGTTCTGAAAACAGCGTACTTTTTTTTTTTAAGTTTATTTGCATGTTTTGTTCTAGTACCACTATTTTCGTTCATTTGGTGTTGTTTCAAGAGTTCTGCTCTCAAACGTAAGTAAAATGCTACTAAAACATTGCAGTATTTATCTCATTTTTTTCCAGAACAGGCAACAGCACAGCTATGTGCAAATATCCTACACCTGAATACACAGCCAATGCCAAGATCTGGCGCTTAAATATAAAATGTACCAGCACATTTTACACATTATGCACAAAAACACTTACTACTTCCTTCCCGGGCTCAGTCAACTGGAAGGTCAGGAAAGACAGGACGTCATGGTCATCTGGATAAAATAAAACCAAAAACCAACACTGTGAATTGATACTGTCACGCATCATGAAACATCCTGCAACTTCCCAGGTCAACCTTGCAGGTGCAAAGGATCTTCAGCTGAATGTATCCTCCCAAAGGTTTACACAGTACTGAATGAGACTGATTAACACCTCTCTCAGCTCTAGCTAGGAAAAGGCCTAAGCGTATCAGAAATATGGGAGCAGGAGAGCATTAGTTACTTTATCGTGACCCAAAATTGGTATAATGATCAATACCAGCAGCAAAATAAAAGCTATCTTGTAAGCCTTGCTAGTGTCCATACTGTCGGCCATAATGCTTAACCTAATTATGTTTTACTACCTGCAAGTCCCCCCGTTGCTGCAGATATTCCAAAATATCCTTGTGATGGCAACACCATTTCTTCTACTTTAGCACAAAATTCATAGTCTTCCTTATCCGGAGTAAATCCATTGTTAATTAATACCTACAGAGAAACACACCTATAGTTATTAACCACAAAAATCTATTTGTACCAGTAGCTTTGCTTGAGGAATTTCTGCATCTGGTTGTTAGTTCATACTAATGGTCACAAATGTAACTCATCAGATAAACCTGTAGCCGGTAACAGAAACCAAGGACTGTTTGGTCTCTGAAGAAGTTTCCACTATGGAAATGCATAAGCTGATTCAAGTTCAACATGAACAAAATTCTACATTTTCTGCTCATCACTCCTGAGGAAATACTCTACGGACATCAGATTTATATTAAAATATATTCATCTCAGTTGCAAGAAGCATCGTAACAATTTAATATAAGGAAACACTCATCAAGATCTAAAATCATTAACTCTAGTTCATGAAATTCCTGACCTGGAGATCACTGAAGGTCAGACTCTCAAGTTCACATCCCATTATGAGTCTGGGCAACACATGTTTGGTAGAGTCTAGTAGAGTCATCCCTATTGTTCTCCAGTTAATCAGAGCTTAAAGAGACTGCCTTTTTCCCCCATAGAACTGCTAGGGTGAGCAGCACCACCTGGGTCAGGAGTTTTCAGATAAAGCAGCTTAAGAAGAGAGCTGCCTCAGAGTCCAAAATTTCATTTTCACTGAAGACAAATGCTCAGCCTTTAACATTACCACACAGTACAAGGTCCACTTTCCTTTAGGTGCCCTCATGTTTATTTTGTGGAGAAACTTTTACTAAATGACAGATGCGTGCTTTAACTGGCTAATAGTACAAATAGTGTCTCAACTACAATAGTGACTTCTTCATAGAAACCAGAAAGAAAAAGCAAAACTTCACGGCTGTCTCAAACCAGCACATTTGTATTTTTCTCTCCTTAAGAGGTGCCCATAACCATCTGAATAGCACTTAGGAAGTCTCGAGTCTGACCTCACACCAACGCTCTTCTGTCTTCTTTAATATTCTAACACCTACCACACCTTGAGACAGGAACCCTCAAGCAGCAAATTTAGGTGTGCTGTCAAAGAGCTTTCTTTAATGAATCACATTTCAATTATCTTCAACAATCAGCTGGAAAACCCTCTGCAGCTCCACAGTCAGCTTGAGCAATGCTGTCCAAGCTCAGCCACTTGGAAGATGAAGCACATGGGCTACCTTGGAATACTGGGCAGGTAGGAGGACACTAGTGGGACTGACCTCTAAGAAACACCAGAAACATCAGCAGCATTTGCTGAGTCAGCTCAGGAAACTTCAGATGTACCGTAAGAACTTGTGTGGTATTTGAACACAGGGCACCTCATTCCAGCTCCTGAGTTACTAAGATCAACATTTAACATAAAAGGTGGGGTGGTGGTGAAAAACAATTGCAACCACCTCACACTTAAAAAGCTGAGGAACACGAGCAATTACGTTATTTCAGAGTACTTACAGTCAGTGTTTTTTGGTAGTATGTGATTTTTGCTCGAACAGGATAGGGCTTGTTACGAAAGTCCCTCTGACAGGAAGCCAGTGCTTGTGTGGAACCATCACTGTGCAAGAAGACAACTTGCATAAGGCTGTATCTTATGATTTATCAACCAATGCAGAAAAGCATCAACGTACTGCTAAGGACCATCACTCCATTTTTTCATAACACAAAAGCCGTAGCAAAATATGTGTCCATTGCATTGATTTAAGTCTGGGCTCAATGGTGCTAGATATTTTACACAGAATAGAACAGATGGAAATCAGTAAGGGGGGGGAGGGGGATCTGTTTGCTTTAAGTCATTCCCACACAAATCAATTACTTATAGTCCGGACCGACCCCAGCTAAGCTAAATAGTTCTCAGAAAACCCAAAAGTAAGTTAATTTTGCTTTTGACAATAAACCATCAGAAATCAAAACCAAACCTATCAATTTACAAGCAACTAGTTTTCAGCTAGTCATTCCTTTCAGTTATTCGCCATCTATGGAACGCACCCATAAGCAACAGAGGTAAAAGGTCTGTACATCCACTCATTTGAGCTCATCCATCCCCAAGCCCACATACCACTTCAATATCCATTCCCTGTTCCTGTGCTCTTACTGCCAAGACATCATTTCAACAGACGGAAAAACCCAAACACAGGAAGAGAAATGGAAAAAGAAGTTTCATAATAAAAGAAACCTTTAAAACATTTCTCAAAGACTTCCATGCAAGATCTTATCATTCAAAAGAAAAGATCCACGACAAAGCCAAGGCTGAAAATAAACTTACTTCTGATGGTCATACAGAAGCTTCCCATCGTTGACCACAACAACCACGCCAGGATTGTTTTTCTAAAAAATAAAGAGAAAGAAAACAACTATCAAACAAATGGAGCAGGTTAATTCAAAGTGAAATACATGTAACACCACTGATAGGCTTTTGATGATAAAGCACGTAGGCTACAGTAACACCACAGCTGGTTTTATTCTGATTTCATCTCGATGTATAGAAAGCAAGATGTCTGAGGCAGCATGTCACACTGTGTGCTTCATAAGAGACGGCCACATTCTTTGTGCAGCCAGGAGTGGGGAAAAAAAGGGTTTTGGCTACACTACCAATCAGCATCATTTCACAAACATAAAATCCAAATGTACATGCAGCAAATACACTGATCTTAAAAAGCGCAGGTGATTGCATCTGACTCTGGCTATATAACTTGGAAAAACATCCCAACAGACAGCACGGTGGCATCCCACACACCTCACCAGCAGCTATCTGTCAGAGACTAAACAATTTGTCACACGCATCCCCGGTCATTCAGACCAACAGAGACATGAGAACATGCTGAAGTAAGAGCAGAACAGACTTAGTGTTCTGCCAGTTGAGTTTAGAAAGTTAACTCTTCTCTTTATAGGAACACAAGATCTCAGAGACAATCTCCCCTTCAGCATTCCTATTCACCATCTGCAGAAGGAATATGCTGTCCGACTGGACAGACTCACAGTTCTATAGAAAAGAAGACAAGCCTTGCATTTCAGGAGTCCAAGAAAAACCCAGTCCTCAATTCACAGCATGGGGGATGGTGGTCCTTTAAAACCTTAAGAAACCAGCACAACTAAAGTACACGATCGCTTTACTTCATCATGTATAGCGTGGAGACAACAGAACCGCAACCAACACCAAGAAACACATCAGTATTTACTTCTCAGCCATGGAGTCTGGTTAGATACGCTGCTTTAAATCAGCATTACACGCTCTGTACGATCCAAATACTTCAAACTCATCTCCTTGCAGTCTGCTTTAGTGTAACAATGGTGTTAATTCTGTATCAATTCAGAACAACGCCAACAAGAATTAATTTCCTCCCTGGAGTCGGAAGAAAGCAGTAGGCTGTCATAAACAAAATAACAACTCTCACAGCTCCATGATTTAGGATCTCAGACCAACACAGGCATGGCAGAGGATTCTGTTTCAACTGGATGTTGCCACTATCTTAAACACAGGTAAATTTGTATCACACAGACTGAACTCATGATTGGAGAGGCAGTTCTGGACTCCTGGCTAACAGTCTTGTTTACATGCAGCTTTGGACAGATGGCACCTTTACCCAGCCAAGCTATTCCAGGGTCTGTGTCCCTGACAGCAGCCAGAAGAGGGGGGAAGAAAAAGAAGAGATTTCACAATTCTTATCAGGTTGAACAATATTCCACTTCTTGCCTTTTTAAGATGAGAAATAGGAATGCCACCCTCAGCCTGTCAACTCCTATGTATGATGCTGACTGTATTTTAAAACCCATCTGTAGGAAAAACAAACGGAGCACCCTAAATTGCTATACCTACAAAAGCAGAGCTAGAAAACTGGGGGAGGAAAAAAAAGAAAAGAAGATGAAATAGTACTGGAAAAAGCAAAGCAAATTGTTTTATTAAATTCCTGAGGATCTTCAAATCATTCTGGAATAGAAAAAATAAGTAGGTGCAGCAAAGCTACCAAATTTTGGGGGGGGAAAAAAAGGAAAGCGCTGCCATCCTCACTGCCACCGACTGTTTGCGTGGAAAAGGTCTAAATGAAATTGTATTAGAGAAATGTGATTGTTCTAATGCATCCCTACGAGAGGTGAGGGGTAATAGAAAAGCAACGTGCAATTTTTTTTCCCCCAAAGCTGTAAGTGCCAAAAAAAGCAGGACATCGGTTTTATCTTCACAATAAGAGTTTGCTTCCAACCAACCTTTCCATCATTGTCAAAGGAATCAAAGAAAATTCCAACACCATTCCACTTGTCGGCTGCCCCAAACACGGGACCTTCCATGCCTTGCTCCTCCGTGAACCAGATTGCCTAGTAGAGAAAGGAAGGAAGATCTGTAAGCCTACATCCACCTTTTTGACTGCGTCTCTTTCTTAAATCAGATCAAACTCAATACCAGTCCATCGGCTCCAATGCGGCCTCTGCCTGTAACTCGAAAGGTCACCTCGACTTCCCAGTATTCAAATATTGACTTGTTTTTGGTCCACACTGATCCCTTCTGGCTTTTCAAAGACGTCGTTATACGAATCTGATCCGCGCTTGGTATGGCATCTGGAAAGGAGCAAACATTTCAACTGAGCACTCGGCTGGGGAGGGAAAAGAACTACAAAACCAAAACGTGAGGATGGAAAGGATGATTATTGTAACAGGTTAATGACTACCGCACGACGAGGCATTTTTTCACCTTCTGTTTGGTATAACAATGTACAGCTGAAAGAGAAGGTTGGTTGGATGGCTAAAATATGAATATATATATTTATATTTATATTTAAAGGGCTTCTTTTTGGTTTTTTTTTTTGCTGGTTTTAACATAAATCGCTGTATTCTTGGCTAAACTGAAGGTCTCATCGTCTGTTCGACGGCTCAAAGAAAGGTGGGCCCCAGTGTGGGGATAGGAAGGAAGCAATGCAGGCGGTTCATGCCCGGAGCGCTGCCTGTTTGACACGTGTAGCACAGTGCCACATAACTTTCTGACTCACAGCCCAGCACCGCGACGGGCCCGGATCAAACTCACACACATAAAGGGGGGGAAATAAAACAAAATAAGGCAGAAAAAAACGACTTTAGGGACAGTCAAACAGGGCAGGTCCCCGCCGCCCGCAGTGACACATCAGCACCACGTAAGGGACGGGCCGAGGCTCCGCACCGCCGCCGGGAGGGCTGCCCGCCGCCACACGGCCCGGCCCCGCACCGCCGCCCCGCACCACACGCCGCCCGACACTTACTGCCCGTGTGAGCCCAGAACGGCACCGTGCCGTCCGCCTGCACCAGGTGCGGCCCTTTGAAGCTGTACTTGTACTCGAAGCGCCGGTGCGGCCCCGCCGAGCCCGCCGAGCCCGCCGAGCCCTCCGCCGCCGCCCTCCCGAGGACCAGCAGCACCGCGGCCACCGCAGCCACCGACAGAACAACCCGCTGCGCGCGCGCCGCCATCTTGCACCGTGCTGCGGGACGGCGCGCGCCGCCAACAGGGCGCCACGCGATTGGCCGAGCGAGGGGGCGGGGACGAGGGAGTGGCCTACGGGCCGGAGGGGGGCGTGGCTTCCGGGTGGGGTGGGCGGAGCTTGAGGGGCGGCCGCGCCTCCGCTTCCGCTTTCGTATCCACGTGCTGAGCCGCGGGGCGGGCAATGCGCTCTTCAGCAGTTCTCGTTGTAATATATGAAGTTAGCAGGGAATGGAGCGTTCCGAATTGGGCGAAGCATACGTGCTGCAAGGATGATGGATGGTAGAGAAGTATCTGTGGGATGGACGTTGGAAGGACTTAAAAATGTCCTTTGTGTTCTTGATGAGTGTTATCTGAGAAGGAAGTGCTTGATTTCCTTGTATAGCGTCTGGCTATGTAACATCCCTCGGTAACTTCAGGCTGTTTTGGGCTCTGAGGGAATCGGGGAATCAAAGGGAATGCTAATGGGGGATATGAACGGAATTGGGGTTTTCCTTGACAAAACTCAGCTTATGTCCTCTGCTGCATAGAGATCTAGAAGGGGATTGATAGAATCATGGAATCCTTGAGTTAAAAGGGACCTCTGAGTGCCACCCAGCCCATCTGCAATGCACAGGGACACCACAGCTCCATTGGATTGATCCAGCCTGGCCTTGAAGGACTCTGTAGCAATGGGGCATCCTCTCAATAGAATCTAGAACGTTCTGGCAGTAGAATGTGTGGCAATTACTTCAGGGGGGGTAAAACGTCATGAGTGTCAGAGATGTGAATAGAGCAGCATGAAGCCCTGTCCTGTACACACCGTGCGCCTGGCAGCAAAAGCTTGGAGCTTACAGTGCCAGCAAAACAATTGAGCCATGCTGAAAGGACAGAAAAGGCCAAAGCACTAGCCTTGAAACGAATCTCTCTGTTACCCCCACACATAAACATGTCTGAAATCCTACAGCTTAAAGGAGCAAGCTTGGAACAATTCATAATTTAAGAGAACAAACAGAGGACTGCAGAACTTCATGACATTACATTAAGGTTTTTCATTGTGCTGGTGGGTAAAAGAGAACATTATGCAGCTGCTTTTGCATATGCCATCGCTGCAGTCAACTCATCTGTCATTTGACTGATTGTGCCCCTTTGTTGCACGTAGTAATTCATAGTTGTTTCGTAATTGTTAGAGAACATGTGAAACTCCATTCTGCTTCACAGCGGTCTGTAGCCAGGGAATAGGATCTTCATGAACGGCCATGCTGGCTGTAAAACCTACTGTTGAGATCATCGTGGTCTCAGTTATAACTTCTATCTCAGAAAATACCTTTATTGCTGAAGATCTTTAGTTCTACAAATACACATCATGCTTCGCAGAATATTCTGTTACCATGAGCTTATTTATGGATATTCTGTTACCATGAGCTTATTTATCATCGTGCCAACTCTGCATAGGTGTTGATGTCCAAGTTTTTCTAGAGGAAGCACAGTGCTATGCACATATATATATATATACCAGTGTAAAGGACTCTCACTGATACATGTAAGGAATCTTCTTTAACAGCATAAACTGACAGTAAACTTCGCAGGTTTTCTTGCACTTCAGAACTGCACATACATGGCAAAGTTGGCAGGTGTAATTTAGTTGAGGACACGACCAGAATACGTTTGTCACAGAATCACAGACTGGCTGAGGCTGGAAGCACCTCTGTTCCATCTGGTCCAGCCAGTGCCCTTTTGGTGCCACCCAAAACAGGTTGCCCAGGCCTCTGTGTTCAGGGACAGTAAAGTACTGCTTTCTGTCATTAACGTAGGCAGAATTTTTGAACGTGGCCATAGCCTGAGATAGTTGGTAATTGGCTTGTCTGTGGTTACGTAGTAGATTAATCTGTCTTCACTTCTTGCACATCTTCATCTACAGGATAGGCATTTACCTCTGCGGTGACCATTCTGGACTCCTTGTATAATGAGCACGGTGAAGTGAGCAAGGGTCTTCTCATCTTAAGTGGATGCCTAAAATACATCAAAGTGTACCTTAGAAGTACCATTTTCCTCATATGAGTGGTAGAGAAAGCAAGGTCTGCAGCAGACATCTCTATCACGTGTGCCACCTTTTAATTTGACACTCACATCATACGGCTTGGTAGCTGATCTTCCTCTCTTCACCATCCTTCAGCACCATTACCTGTTTCTCTGTTGCTTCTTGCACTCTACAGCAGTAGGAAAGTGCTTCTCAACATCATCCGTATTTGTTCAAACACAAAACGAATCTTTTTAATCTGTTATATGAACCTTTAGATTATTTTAAAGCAGTCAGAGACATTCCAGCAACCATGCTTTTTTCACATACCAGCCTTCCAAAAGGGAATCTTAGTTTACAGATGCCTACATTTGAAGATGTTTCAAAGCATGCACGTCTCAATCACTCTCTGCCACTGGCTATAGTAATGACTGAACATGGTGTGAGTGGTCCCAATGAGCTTTGTATACATAGCTGTGCAAAAGCAGAACAGATATTGCTACGGTTATTTACAATTTTCTACAAGTAAAAAGAAAATCACAGACCTCATTTTTGTATGAGCATTTATCTCATGCCCCTTTCTGGCTTTTCTCACAGTGTAAAGTTTTTATCTACCCAGTACAAAAACAGAAACAACCCCCTAGGCATTAAATAATCAAAAAGCAATGCTTATAGCAGCACAGCTAAGGCTTTAAATGTTCAGAATAAGGACTGTTGTGAACAACCAGTTTTTCTCTACTTAACCCATACTCACTTCCATCAACTTTCTTAGCCCTGTTCTATCTTGAAGATGGATGTCTGTCAGTTTTTTAGGCCTGGCTTGTAACCATGGGTCTGTTTATAGAGAGACCTGGGCAGGCTGCGGGAATGGGCCAGCAGAATTTCCTGAAGTTCAACAAAGGGAAATGCAAAGTCCTTCACCTGGACTGGAACACATGCACCAGGGGAGGCTGGGGAGCAACCAGATGGAAGGCAGCCCTGTCCTGATGGACAACAAACTAGTCACAGAATAGCAATAGCTCTCTTGAAGCAAAGACATCCAACAGCACCCTAACAGAAGACCATTGCTAGCACGTCAGGGGACATGATTTTTCCTCTCTACCATCTAAATAATAACAATCTGTATTCTCTCCCTAGACCAAGCAGGGTAGTGCTCTTGCACTCTGTGGTTTGCACATCCTTCCTTACGCATAAGTTAGGTCACTAGCAGACTCCTTAAACACCAGAGGCGAAGAGTCCTTCAGACTAAACACTGTCAAAATACAGTTCTTAGCATTAAGTACAGCACTAACGCACTTACTTTCCAGCAACTTTCCGGCATCAATACCTAGTAGCCGCATAAAAAATACTGCAGACATGCTTCCAGTAAGATCTGTTGATATTATTTTTAAAAATTATTATTATTATTAGTAGTAGTAGTAGTTGCTGTTGACTCAAAGAAAGCAGTGAAAGAAAGCAGTGAACCCTAGTTGCATATTTGAGAAAACAAAATATTCCATGGTCTGAGGTCTGTTTTGGCCTTGAAACAAAGCAAAAGTTCCATCCCCCTGGGCAAGCCTGCTCTGGTGCTTGGAAAGGTTATAATGGTGCTAGAGAAGCTGACCAGAAGGAGAGTGTACTCCAGCCTCAGAGAAGTTTCTTAGTGCAAACTGCTGACAAAGCTGCATTTGGAATTATATGCTGGGCTACAAACTGGAGCAGCTGACGTGGCAGCACACAGCCCTCGCTGCTCCCTGCTGAGGCAGTAGTGATCACGGAAGGTCCAGAGGAAGCCTGTGATGATCATGAGTTGAAATGCTCCCCCAAGATTCCCCAGAGCTTACCTGCCATACCCTGCAGACTAAGAGACCCCACTGGCAGGGTCTGTTGCTCACCATAAAACCCATCGAAGTCTTTTTTGTAGGTGAGTTAATTGCCAGAGTGGGCTAACTGAAGGATCTTGATGCCTCCCTTCCTAGATCCCTCAAGCACTCTTTGTTTTGTTACTCTTTCTTTTTCGAACTAATTTGCTCCATTTTTGCTGCGGGGAACTGAAAAGCTTTTCCAGACCGAACTAAACTTAGACTGAAACTATTCTTATATGCTCACAGACCTTTTGTTAGGATCCTGAAATGGAATATGCCATAGGCTACAAGGCATTATTGTATGACTATTTTCTTTTTCTAAGCTGGAGATCAGAAGGATATAAAACAAAGAAATAAACAAGGAATGCAGATATCTTAAGAGCAGCTGGACACAATCTCAAGTGCTTAGGATATCCTTTTTTTTTCCCCCCCTCAAATTGATTATCTTATTTTCTGGTAGTGATGTCAATCCAAAGGTATGAGAGAATCAGTATTTTTAGAGGGAATCTCTTATTCATATACCTTCACTCCCCCGTTGGTTTTGCTGTGAGAGAAACCAGTCACAGCTTGCTGCAGCTTTGTAGCCAAGCACTTAAAAAGATTATTTATATGGAGCATGTTCTTCCTTTCTACGCTTCTCTGGTCTGATCTACACAAGGGGATAGCAGAGGATGTGACACTTTGCTGGTTCTTTTTCATGTCCTCACTGGGCTGAGGGAGAATGGTAACTGTGCATTTCCTTTGTCCCCAGGGAATCTGTGTCACCAGACCCCATGCTCTCCATTCATTTATTTATATATTTAGTCTCTTTTCTTATGGTAGCCACGAGGTTCCTGGAATGAGTGTGAAATTCTGGCCCACGCTCCTGAACCGACCCTTCTCCAAAGAAGGCAGTGGTACCAGGAAGCTCCCTGGCTTTTTCCTCATGTTGTATGGAGGATGTGAAGGCAGAGGGAAATCACTGAATGTCAGTGACCTTGTTTTCCATTCTCATAGTATGAATGCAGAAACTGAAAGGAGTGTAAAGTAGTTATACGTAACATAGTTATATATCTTGTATTTATCTGTATTTTAGATATCTCAAAATTCTGTGCTTCAGTGAAAATCAGAACTTTTGGGAGATGTGTTCAAAGTGCTCAGAAAGCGAGCGACCCCTTCAAGCTGCTCAGTGCTGAGCTCATAGAGTTCCTTCCTGCTAAGGAAACAAAAATGGTCGCTTAATTGTTAGAACTTCCTTCAGTGCTGTCTTGCAAATAACACAAGAATGTGAATTCGAACGCAGAACAGAAAGAAAATGAAAAAAGAAAATGGATAAATAAAAAATGAGGTCATGGCGTCGCCTCTCTAAAAAGTGCTGAGGGAGCCATTGCTTACCATGCCAGTGGCAAAGTTCTGAAACATGCTGTCTTGAATTCAGTGGGTGAGCACATCTGCGTGATGTGCTCCGTTTCTTACGACTCCATTTATCACACCGGTGAAAGAAAGGTGTGCTACCAGAAAAGAGAAGTAATGTTTTTACAGACCAACTGTTTTGTCTCCTCGAGGGCATGCAGAGCTAGTAAAGTCACTTCTTGCATGAAGAACATCTTAAAATCTACAGTTGTTTTAAAGAGATAATTAATATTTTGACCCTCTGTTGTTATTTCCTCACTTTCCCTGTGACAGCCTTGAGGATTCTCCTGTGTTGTTTCTTTTAGTCCAGGAATCCATGTATGAAGCGTGTTACTTGATTTCAATGACCGTGTTAATTATAGAAGACAAGCAGTTACTGAATTTTGCACCATAATTAATCAACCTGATATTTACTTACTACATTGTTCATACCAGATTAAGCTGTAGCTAGACAAGCAGGACAAGGAAAGTGAGTGACAGAAGCATTATCATGGCACACTGCCTCCTATTGGGAAAGTTCATCTTCCTTCTGAAAGAGACGCCTTCAGGGATCATGTAATTTGAATTCCCTGTGAATTTAGTGTCATCTTAGCTTGACCAGCTCTGGAAGAACATATTAACCTCCCCTTGTGATTTTCAGAAAACCATTCTAATTTAGCAAGTAATTAAGGGTCACATGTAGGATAAGGAGCTGGATAAGCTTGGATTACGCACAGGAAGCTTTGTCTCCAGGGCAACCCGAGCAGAGGGCTGCTGGAGCTGGGGTGGGAGGGCAGGCAGCTCTTCCACCCCGCGAATCAGTGCGAGAAGCAAATGCCTGCAGAACTGGCCATCACCGGGATGCTGGGCAGAAAGCTGGGCTCCAGCGGGAGCGTTCCGCAGAGCGAGGTCAAGAGAAGTCCAAAACAATGACGCCTGGCAAAGCCTGGGTTTTATTTTTTCTTTTAAGCTGAAATTGCTTCAGTCGTCATCGAGGGATTTTGCTGTGCACTCACTGTGAGGCTGCCAATGTCCATGTAGCTGCGGCTGCTAACGCATGCATCCGTGGGCCCTGCTGGGCCGGAGCAATGCCAGCTGGGCAGCCTGAGCTGCACACTGTGCTCGGGCATAACACTGTGCTCAGGGGGCTCTCCTCACACAGCAAGCATGGAGAGATAACATCACGGGCAAGGCCAGGAGATCCCAGCTGCTTGGCTTTCATTTTTCACTTGGGAGTTATGTACACATGAAACGCTTTCTCAGTTCATTTGTATCTTATTGATTTCTTCTTGATTTCTTCTTGATTTCAGAGATCTTATGATCTCTGAGAGAAACAATCATGGGTGTTTTGCACAACTTTTTTTACAACAAACAAGTGCTCCCTACTGTTTGCCTCCATCAGGTGACACTGTCATATGATGTACTTTAACAGTTGGGCACTCCTTGCATCAGGAAGGAAGGTACACTTAACTTGGAAATGCTCACCCACTGTAGATATGTTGTCTTCTCTCTGCTATTGTCATGTGTAACCTTTGCATAGAGGCAGGCTGTTCTGCATCAGACCACCATTAAGGGCATGGGGGAAATTTAGACACTCCACAATCTCTCATACATACTGTAGAACCTGCCATAAAAAGCCAGTTGTGCTGAAGGTAGTTGATAAAAAGGATAACAGTCTTTAACAAAAGCACTGGGTTCCAACAACTGCAGGTAGAACTCATGCAAAACACAACAGGGAACATTGCATTTGTTGCAACTGCTGGGTACCTAATGAGAATGCTGACAAGGCCACAGTACTTGCACAAGAGTGTTTGGGAGCAGCTTCCATGCCCTTAGTAGGACAGGTCACCCTCAGAATCCCTTCATTCCTGCCTGCTTCCTGTGATAAGCTTTGCTTTGCTTTATTCGTGTTTCACAGTTCCAACTGAAAGAATCACAATAGTGTCTTACTCATCAAGTGTTATTTTCCAGGAAGGTTAAAGTACTTGAGCAGTGTTGTGATACTTTCTTTGCAAGTGAAAATGCCCTACAGGCTGAGCCAGGGACAAAAAAAAAAGGACAAAGAAGGTTCTTTTTTTCTAGTTATTTTAAATGCAAAGAATAAAAAGTAACGGTAAAATACTTAGATAAAGAAGTTCATCTGGAAAACCCAACATTCACACTATGTTTTTGGATTCCCTGGCCTGGACTAACATCAAAGCCCCTGGAATAATGTAGGGTTCAAACATTATGGTGAAGCCATTTTGTTCCAGAAAGGGTTCAGTGTTGCTCTTGGCTGTGTGTCTCCCACACAGTGCTATGGTGCCTACCGCCCTATTGCATGTGACTGCTCAGTGAGCCTACAGGAAGCTGTCAGATGTGCCAAAAACCACTTGGGAGGCTCACCGGTATTATTTGTTCTTGGCGTGAAACAAATAAAAACATCCTGCCTGGCTGAATAGAATAGAGCTCAGGCTGCAACGTAATGTTGGTACTTATATTCTTATTCATATCGATGGTTTTAGGCAGTCTCAGAATCCCAGCCCCACTGGGACACTGAGATATCAGGAAAGCATTTAGCTTGACCTGATTCTCAGTTCAGCACCTGATCTGGCAGACTACCAGCCAAAACTTCACCAAGGGTAACAAACGAACTCTGGGGTTAACTGAGACGTTGCACAGATTAAGAGGTGGGAAACATGCAAACAAAGTTATGGTGAGGTTTTGTAGCTTCCACAACGGGTATCAGATACTCTTCAGCAAGCCTTTGACTTTCAGAATGATTGCAGGACTCTTTAGCACTTCTGTTGGGGAAAGACTTACTGTTAATGACACAGAATAATAATAATAATAATAATAAATAATAATAATAATAAATAAAAGTATATATTTATATATATATAATATTATATAATATATATATATATTATATTATATATACATATAAAAGTATATATATACTTTATATATATATATATAAGTAAGCAAATAATTTACACTGTTCAGAAATGTTTAGGTTCCTATTTACTCAGATTCTCACAATAAACAGTAGGCTGGTTAGTGAAGGTACAGAGATGAGGTAAAGGCAAAGCCTTTCCTTTCTCAGACATCAGCTCAGGGATGCTATCACAGATATAGAAAAAATAAAAGAGGAGACATCATTTACTAATTACTATTCCCAGACCAAGACTAACACCTAGGAATAATGCTTTGTCATCAACTATGACCTGCTTAGTAGAAGGGGCTAGATTTCAAAAAGATGCATAAATTGGGTGGCTAAATCCACGGGCACAAGAATTAATGAAGTGCCGAGGGCTTAACATGTTTCAAAAGTCAAATGACTTAACCTAAGTGTGGCCTAAAGCTGCAGAAACCCCATGGTGGTAATTAATTATAGTTTTAGCTTTCATAAACATCTGCTGGAAACTGGTGGGTGCATCTCACCGCACAAGAATCCTTTTTTGGTCACCAAGAGGCAACTGGAGTGGCACAACAGTTCAGCCCCTCTCATACCCTCCTACCTTTTGTGCTTTATTCAGTTTTAGGACTGCAAAGTAACAATATTCACCCAGCTCTTATGTCATTTTATTGAGCACTTTGAATACTGAGCAGAACTGATTTGGAAATGTCTGAACTGCTTTGAGCATCAGAAGTCATCAAATTTAGAATTTCCTAAAGCAAATGACCTGGAAGTGAATCACAAAAAAACACAGAAGCATCTCCAGCTTTGGACTTTTGGCTACTTGAGCTCGTGTGATCCTCATTGCAGCACAACAGGAACCACCCACTGCTCTCACTGCTGCTTCTATTCTGCTTAGTGAGTCCTTCTCACCTGCCAGGTGTCCGTCCCACACTATTTACCTCACCTCTGCTACGTTCCTGTTATCTCATTAATTTTACTTAACCTCTCTGCCTTCCCCATTGTATTTGTCTGCCTCCTGACAACGGGCCTTCCTTCAGCCGCTGGGCATGTTTTTAGTTACTTCATTGTTTCTCTAATGCACTACAGCTGTTAATTTGTAATGGATAAGATAATTTACGAAGTGATCAGTCCCTAAAGCATTACTTGTTGGATAGAGGACCATCCAAATCATTTTCAGCATAAGAATGTGCACTGCACACTTTTGCTCTTATGTGTGAGCAGGAAGATTCCTCAGCAGTGTTGGTACCCAAAGGGATAACTAGTCAGATAAAAGCTCTGTTCAATTTAGTTTCATTGAGACTACTGCCTGAAGCAGAAGCAACACTCGGAGTTCAGAGGAAAACATATACTCTTACCCTGAGACATGCTGACAGCATCCTGGTCACTGGACTGACTGATGGGATCCAGGGACCAAGAATATCAGGGCTCCCAGCAGCAGCAAGCCTCCTGATACAACACTGGGTCACTGCAGGAGGGTTCCAGAGCACATCCAGCTCTCCTTTCACCCACCCAGCTCTTCTCTGCTGCTTGCATTCCCTGCAGGCATTACTGATGGCAGTGGCTGTGGGGAAGTGTTTATTTTTCTATAGCAGGTGCTGTTGCCCTGTATTGGGAACATGAAAGGACAGCTGACAAATCCCCTCAGAGGTCAGAGACGAGAGCCTTCTCATCAGTTGGAGGCAGAAGCCACTGGTTTGGACTCTCATGCGATCTGACCCGAAAGTAACCCAAGCAACAGGTTTCAGCAGAAACAGAAAGACACCTCTGCTCTAGCAGGTGCAACATTCATGAGAAATGTGATTTTGCCTTTACCACGTGACATCTACTACATGCACTTTGCAACCACTAAACTGCTCACCACTTCCAGAGGAAAAGGCTTCCAGACCCAAACCCACCCCAAAGAGAGGTGGTTCAAGGCACTTTAGCCTCCTCCTTAGCAGAAGGTGAGATATGCCATCCTATAGGCTGAGGTATGAGGCTCCTACTTTTCTTGCTCCCCTGGTTGGTAGGGCTGCAATCATCCTCTGTATGTAACCCTAAGCTGTGGCTGATGAAGTGGCCCCCAGAGCAATGAAGCTACCACCTCATAGGGCTGGGAACACTAGGAGCTGGGGAAGTTCCCCAGCCTATTTGTCTTTGCTTCTTAAAAATAGGATCACCTTCAGAAAATGAAGGTGATTTCTATTTACGTTCGCCATGTTGTGCACCAATTTGTGGCCATGCTCATTAGGAAGGCAGGGGGTCTGGGAAGCACCTTGCCTAACGGCAGCAAGGCAAAAAGTGAACTGGAGGAGGAAATGGAAGGAAGGTAGAATATGTTTAAGGATTACATCTTGGCACGCACAGCATGTGATTTTACAACCCAAGTCACACTGGCTAGGGGTAAATCAGCAGCTATTAATCCCATGGGAAACAAAGGAAACCCAAGGTACTACCTCCTGCAAGGATTCTGTGAGAACTCAGCAGGTAACCGTGATGAGAGTGCAGATCTCTGCAGGCACAATTATACCTACCATGGAAAACACATGAAGACTTTTCAGTGCATAAATTGGAGGCAGGAGGAAGATAAGATATTTGTTCAATTAGACTGAAAGGGAACCGAAAGATTTTTTAGCTTTGCATCTTTTGGGGCCTCCTAAAGCAAAGTGCTCTGCCTTGCTGAGCTTCCATAAAGGGACAGCACCAGGAACAGATGTTTACAAGAATTAACCCTAGCTTCATCCACTGGGAAGTTTCTTTCTACCAGCCTGCAAGAAATCCCTGGTTTTCATGATGACAGAAAGAAAAGCAAGTGCCCACGTGTAAGAGTGAACAGATCCCTGTTCAGAATGTGAATAGAGGTACGAATTACCAAGCATAAACATGAATCCAAGTAACTGTAAACCTTCAAGGTCCCCTCCAACCCAGCCATTCTATGAACCTGTGACTGTGTGACTTTATGACAACTGCTTGTCTTTAAAGTCTCTCAGTCAACACATACAGTGCTGCATGAAAGTCCTTTTTTCTTACTCGGGGTTGTGTATTTTTGTGACAGGTAAAAGTAGGGAGCACCAAGCAGTGTAGCAGCTTAGCTGAACTTCAGTTAAATAAGTGTTTCACACACATGACAGTTTTCATTCAAGACGTAATTTAGTTAGAGCTGCCCAGTGAAGTCCACCTTCCATGGGGGGAGGTCTAAGAGATGCATGGCTATAGCACTAATGGACGCAGTCTGATGTCAGGTTGGTAGTTGGACTTGATGAGCTTGAAGGTCTTTTCCAACCCTGATGGCTCTGTGATGGGCCAGCTTCTCCCTGGAGCCCCAAAGTCATCACACGTATGCAAAAAACATAGCCATAAGGATACTGAAAGATTGTTCTGTGCCACGACTGCATGACTACACATAAGCAGACTCAGACACGACAGAAGACTGCTCACTGGGTACATTTGCAGCGTCACGTTCAATAAACCTGCAGGATTATTTTTGCCTCTCGCTGGGCAGCATCAGCAACGGATCGGATATTTTTTTCATGTTCTTTCTCTGCATGAAACTGTCAGCCCAGAAACAAATCCCACGTGAAGTATTCCGAAGAGAGGCGTCCACCGGGTGCCTGCCATGCAGCCGGGCTCTGCCGTGCCTGGCGCTGCCCCTTTTCTCACCAACCCTCTCGTGGACATATACCTAAATTCAGTCCCGTCCCTTCACGTGCTCGTTTATACCGACAGGAAGGCATGCCTATACATGGCGGTGGGGCTGCTTGAGGTCTGTGGGGTGCTAAGCCCTCATTAACTCCACTCACGCTGTCTTACTCTGCTTGCCAGTGCTTAAGCAGTGCTTTTTTTAAAAAGCAACCAATTAGCACCTCATCAGCTCCAATTAGAGGAGACAAAAGCAGTGTAAAGATAACTCAATGAGAGGGGGTGGCACAACATCATGTAATCTTTTAAGACAGCAGTGAGCATTCACTGGGCGAGCTGCGCTGGGCCTATTCACCTTTTTTACTTCCCTCTGGATGCATTTAAGTCTTTTTTTGCTGGGAAGCCGGGCCTCCCAGGAGTCCCAGAGTCTCTCATTCAGGGCTACCTGTTTACAGCTCACCGAACAGAAGGACCTAAACAATCCTATATTGTACGCCTGTTGCTTCCTTAAACTTAGGCCTCCACAATGGCATGTTTTCAGAAGCTGGGCAGAATAAGTTAAAGGCTGGCTTTATACTCATTAAGTGTTCTCCTTGTACTGTCTTCTAATTACATGGCAGGGCAACAATGTATTTTTTTTCTTCAATGGAGTTCTTTGGAGCAGTTAATTTGGTGCCTATACTAAATGCCCCAAAACATTAATTAGTGTGGAAGGAACCCTAATTTCCTCGGTGGCTTTCCTCTCCATTTACTTCCCTTGTTTTCACATAGGCTTGGATGAGCCTCTATAATGAAATTACCTCATTAATGCCTTTATTCTCGCAGAGTAACTCATTCAAGATCTACCATTTAGTTTTAATTTAATGCTGTCAAAAGCAAAAGGTGCATTCATGTCTTTGATTAGTGCTTTTTTCCCCCCTCTCTAAAGAGTGGACAGATTTAAATTATTAAGATGGCAAGTAGTGAGTTATAATTGGATACAAGCAGCACTTCAGTGAATATTAAATGCTTTCAAAGCCTGGTCTATGTGGTCTGCTGACTATTAACTGTGTCCAGTGAGTAATTTGGTGGGTTTTGAATTAACGGCACCTTAGCCACTGTGAAGCAAATTAAGTTTAATTTTGTTTATAAAAAACAATGAAGCTGCATTTATCCACATGACGGTCGGTCGTAACAGAGTTCAGTTTTTCCCATTGTCCTGTACTGACCTCATTGCTCGGCTACTTTTGCTACCACGGGGTCTCATCCTGTACGTCACAGTCACGCAAAGTCTAGAGGGAGACCTATTTATGTACGGCCAACAAGGCACAGCCTTTCACTTGCAAGAACAACTGGGTTCTTAACACTGCCAGGGAGATGCCACCCCATCCACACATCACCACGTTTTCCCCTTCCTCCACACCATGCATTTCCACAGCAACCATCTTCTTTACACAGAATGCAATGAGGTTTATACAGGAGGTGGTGGGCAGTGGTTGTCCTGCATCTGCACAGTAGTCTGTACCCTGCATTGCTGCAATGCAGCCTGCCCTCCCTCTGCGTTTCAGCCTTGCGCCAAAGGGGTCATGGCTAAGGGCAGAAGTGTGACGATGCTAATGTTGCCTCTGCTCTTCTGGGTTATGAGCAACTGGATCTCAGGCTACTGAGGGCTTTCATTAACTGTAGTAGATTTAAATTAAGCTTTGTCCTTTTTTTTCTTTTTTCCTTTTCTTAATAAATGGTTTGTGTTTATGTATGGATAAACATCGTTTCTCTAACAATGAGGATTACCAGTTTGTTTTACTCCAGGAAGGAATGAAGGAGAATCCTTGAGCAAATAGAAGTCTGGGTTTTTGGACTCGTGATGTTTCCAAAACACTGGGCTTTCCCGGTGAAGCACACAAGGGAAGTACAGCATCTTTAGGGAGAGATTTTTCTTTTCTTCGCTTAGGATTTGGTGTAAAATTTCAGTCTGGCTTTAACTACATCTGTCCTTCAAGGCTTAAAATATGACAACACTTTAATCCTTATTTTTATAGATGTAAGTACTTCCTGCTGCAGATTTTCAGTTCACTTACAGGAACACTTAGGTTTGGATATCTCCCCATTATCTGACGTATAACTCCGGGTTTCATCTGGGCTGCATGAGAGCCCTCTCATTATACACGGTGTTTTTATGCATGTGTGTTTTCCCAGATCACAGTGCCTGAGACAGGGCAAGCACTACAACTTTGGAGAGCATACACTGCCTGCTGCACAGTGTGGCACTGAGGTGTGCAGTCTGAAGTACGAAACCTGAAGAAGGCGGCAGCAAAGAGTTTGGGAACCAGTTCTGATACAGACTCATGTGCACTGTCAAGTGCCAGCTCTGTGGCACACCAGATCTCTCTCATAAGTTGCTATTTAGCACAGCAGTATTAGTGACAGGTCTCAAAGTGGAGCTAGGTCTCTGTCATTGGCTTATTTTGCAGTAAGAGCATGCCATAAAGTCCTGTTTCTGTTCTAGGTCAGCTCAGAATGGTGAGGGTGGTTTAGGAAAAGCTAGTTTTGGTCCTGTCATTGTGCAGATGGTAAATGTTCCTCTGAGCCACATGAAGACCCCAGTCCAGGTATTCTTCTCAGTGTAATATATGCTGCCAAATTTGTGTGTTTATGAACATCCAGCAGCATTCACTCCCAGGCACTTGCCCAAGCAGCAAGGCAACCTCTTTTCATCCAAAGGAAACATGCATATTTCAAATCACCACACCATGTCTTTCCAGGAGGAAGGGTAAGGAATGATCTGGCCATTCACTTACTGCCTTTTGAGGCAGGTCATTGTGCAGAAAGAGAGGGCAGACAAGACCCTTCAGCTGGGAGCTGTTTGGTGTCTGCTCCAAGAACAGTTCCCGTACTTTATGTTTGTGTGAAATACAGAGCTACAGGCAGGGGTTGGGAGCCTTTTTTCCAAGGTTCACGGCCTTCCTGTAGGATATAATGATTGTAGGAGTCACCCAAAGAGCTCAGCTTCTCCCTCTGGTCTAGGGAGAATCAGACAGAGAAAGCAGCTAAGGAGCTTGTTCACCAAATGAGCCAGTTGCACATGGCAAACCCAGAAATACAACTGCATGGCTACAGATAGTGGCTCTGTGAAAATCTGGGCTTAGTATGAGAGCTCATCCCAAGCCTTATTTGCCACAGCTTGAAGACACTGTAGGACACAGATGTAACCTCTGATGGGTGTCTACGCTCAGGAAAGGACAGGCACAGGAAAGGAAGTGTAGGTATGATCAGCAAGAATCACAATTGAAAAACACTGCAGGGATAACTGAAGTGACATACCATTTCATTCCTCAGCAGGTATGCAGCAAAAACAAACAGCGGAACCTGTGTCTACAGAGCAGATCCAAGAAGAGAAGTGAGGGAATGGCGTGCAAAGGGCAGAAGGCTGGCACAGCTATCGGGCAATGGGATGGGCACAGGGTTCTCCAGGGAAGCTTGTGCTGTGCAAAGAAAGAAGCACAGCAGGGTTGGCCTGGTTCTGTCCTTGCTGGCCCACAGCAAGCACCTTGAGGCAGCAGAGCAGGCAGTGCTTCACTGTGCAGATGTGCCATGTGTGGCAGCTCCTTTGCAGATGCCATGTGCTTGCACCTTTGGATTGTGGGGCCAAGCAATGCTGCATGTGAAAGAACTGAGACGGACTAAAAGCAACTGCTTCAACAGGTTACTTTCAAATCCCCTGACAAAATTCTTTACACCGTGCCCTCCTGGTACTAGTACTGATATGCAGGAGAAAGCAGAAAGAGAAGCAGGGAAGGATGAAATGGGATGAAAGGGTCTCAGCCACTGACGGAATGAATTGCTAGTCTGTCCTAGAGTTGGAGACAGCATAAAGCAACTTAAGGGAAGTTCACACAGCTGGGGAGCGCATCATTGCCATCCGTTTTTCAAGGAATATTCTTCGCATTGGCAGTAAGTTGCAAACTGGAGAATTAACCACACGGTGACAAATGACTGCTTGCCAGAGAACAGATAAGACCGTTTGCGAAAGTAGTGTGGCCGTGCAGAGACTGCAGTGCGAGAGTGCCCCCTGTTGCTCCAATGTGACTTGTAAGAGCTCTGAATCGGTCATACACAGCAGTGGTGCTTCACACGTTGGAAGGTGGCTTTCACAGTGGAGAAAACGGCACGTAGTGGGAGGCTGACAAAGCCAGGAGGGTGTGTGGCAAAGCACTGGAACAGCACAACGAGAACCAAGAGGCATGTGCACCCACAGGGCAGAGCCCCTTGTTACTCTGGCAAAAACACGGCTGTAAAGTCATGCATTACTCAAGCTATAGTGAAGAGTCTGAAAAGAGGTGGAAAATCTCTGCCACATCACATAAGAGCAAGAGAAATACCACCACGAAGTAACATGTCTGTGCAGCCCATGCTTTGCTCCGTGCAGCACAAGAACAGTCTTACTTAGGCACACATATGTGCCTCTCCCTGCTTTCCACTTAGCAGGATACCTTTGAAAGGCTTCTAAAGGCAGATAACATCCTCCTTTGGCAAAATCTTTCCTCCTGTTTGCTGGAACCCTGGACATCATCTACCCTGCATACTTCAGAGAGATTTTATTTTTGCATGTCATCCCTGTACTATTGAATTCCTTCTGATGACCTGGGGCTATGAGGAACACCTGGTTAAGTCTTTTATTCAGTTTGATCAAAGGAATACTGACACAGCCAAGCATTTAGCTGAATGAGTGCTTCGCTATGAATAGCAGAGATATTTGGACTCAAGTGTATGTTAGCAGCAATCAATTGAAATCTTCATAATGAAGGCCTGTGGGAACTAAAGGTGGATGAAAGAAGAGGAAAAGATGCTTTGTAGGGCTAGGTTAGGTTGTAAAGACCTGCATCTTATAAGCAGGTCAGCTGTTCCACACAGAGCCAGCAGCGTGCAGACACTGGTATTCTGCCTCATCCGCCCCCATCACCAATAATAAGGTGGTTATGGTGAATGCAGGCTGAAATTCATGTCACATACTGGTGAATGTGGCATAACCACCCAGGACTGGGTAGGCTGAGTGACTGTAGCAGAAGAAAGCTAGTGATTAATGTGTTCCTATGATGGGGAGGCTTTGCATGCTACCCAGGTCTATAGATTAGTTATTCGCATGTGAAATATAGAGGGGTTATTAGAAGCAGCAAGTGAAAGCAATTGTTCTCCTGACAGCAAAAACAGTGACATTAGTGGAAACTAGCAAGCAATAGGATGGTGGTTCCTGTTTTGAAAATACTCAGTGTGTACTGCTTTTGAAGATATGCACTGGGGAAGCAGAGCAACACCAATGAAGAAAACAGGCAGCAAAAAGCTATCTGATTGAGCTGTTACATGGGCTTATCACTTTGAGATAAAATGGGTCTTTCTGTAATGCCTATGTGTGCTTTGAGTTAATGGAGAGTAACTTTTTGTCACAGAACCTAACAGGGAACGACAGTCAAAGCTTAGGAAAAATGCTATAAAGGTAGAATCTCCCAGTGATCTCAGTAGTTTGATTAATTGTAGGAGAATCTCCTGAGATCCAGCAACTTGAAGAGCAGCTGTTTGACCCGTATTGTTGACTGCATTCAAATTGTTTAAGGAAGAATGAACAGAATGGTCTTAGAAGGTGTAGGGAGAAGAAAGGAAAGTTTGGGGAGAGAGGGAGAAAGAGAGGGAAAACATAAGTGCTCTGAGTGACCAAAGTTGTTAAGGGTGGAGAGATTTGTTTGCACATATGAAGGTCTGCCACTGGAGCAGCTCTTTCCCATGCAGATTTCATGGCTGTGAGAACAAAAACCACTGAGGGATGCAGCACTGCTCCCGGCAACATAAAACATAGATATTTTCACTGATCTACTCAGTGCTATAGTTTTCACTAGAAAGGGATGCAGGTACACTCCATGTTTGTAATCACAGTAACAGATGGGTCACCTTTCCCATCAAAAGAAATATAGGTTCACCTGTAATCAGACTAAATGACTGACAATTTTGTTTATCTATAAAGACCTCTAGTTCTTAACCCTCCAGCCATGGTAATTCCCCTGCAAAGTTTTTTTTTTTTTTTTTTAAAGAGGTTCTATCTGCAGTTTTTATGCACATGGCAAAGAAAACATGAAAAAAATAAGTAGCTTATAACTAGAAATATCTATTGGGTTGCAAGGCAGTACTGAATTTTCTCTGCTACCGATTATAGACAAAAAGAGCAAAGGTAATTAAGAGTTCTGTTTGCAGCGCCCATTCTGGAGCATCTCTCAGTAGCTGGTTAGATGTTTTGGCTGATATTAAAGGCCCTATGAGCTACCTTTTGGATGTTGTTCTGAAAAGGAGAAGCTGCAGTCCCTGGCTGCACAGTAGTAGTGAGTTTCAAGTGAACAGTCAAAAAGACAATCCAGTAAGTTTACTGACAGAGATGGATATCTCCTTAGCCAGTGGTCTGCAGGGCATACTGGATGAGCTCCATGCTCTGAAGATCTCCATGGGAGCCTGAGATATCTCTGATAAGGTATTCTGAGCAGAAGCAAGAAACCATGCTGAAAAACAAAGCCAGCAATTGATGTCCTAAGTCTGTTTACATTTGTACCTCAGAAAAGTATAAACAGCAACTCACTGTCAGCCAAAAACAAAATCCTGTACAAAATCACAGAATCATAGTATAGCTTAGGTGGGAGAAAAGCTTAAAGATTACCTAGTTCCAAACCCCTGGCCATGGGTTGGTTGCTAACCACCAGTTCAGGCTGCCCAGGGCTCCATCCAACTTGTCCTGGAATGTCTCCTGAGATGGGGCATCCACAATCTCTCCAAGCAGCCTTTGCCTGCGCTTGCCACTCTTTGAGCAAAAAATGTCTTCCTAACATCTCACCTAAATCTCCCCTCTTTTAGTTTAAAGCCACTAACACAATCAGACTGTATAAAAAGTCAGTCGTCCTACTGCTTGTTAAGCTCCCTTCAATACTGGAAGGCCACAGCAGTCTGTTGTAGGGTGCCCTAAAGTACACCGAGGCCCTTGGGAGACTTCTTGGGAAATCTGGGCAGCTCTTTGCTGCCTTGAAACGTGAGAGGAGATAGATTGAAGTGGTGGGATCTGATTGGAAGGGATTGCCCTGGGAAAGCTCCCTAGAGTGCACTTATGAGTGCGCTGAGAGGTCTCTGAACTGCTCTATGGCACACTGTGGAGCTGATGGGCACATGGGGTGGGGGTGGCCTGTCATGCCCTGCGGGAATGCACAGCAGAGTGTGGGGACAATAGAGGACCTTGGGGTCCATAGGGGGAGAGAGGGGAAATGTGAGGGACTGATATTAAGGAAGACTTGCTTTGACATAAAAGCAGGGGGAACGTGATGAAGACCTGAGGTGGGGAGTAGGACGCTATCCAACATCAGTGCTCATGTTAAGGTTATGTGGTGTGGCTGACCTTGTTAGTTTAAAACTGATTCCTTCATCTTCCTTAGAGGCACTTACCAAGAAGCGTTTTAAGAACGCAGAGAGGAGTTAACTGAGACGATCCGCATCGCCATCAACGCGCCGCCACGTAACTGTGACCAAACCCACCAGGAAGTAAACACAGCGACTTCCTGCAGGCTGTGCTAGGCTCCGGGTCCCAGTAGGCTCTATGGTCATCGGTCCTCCATGGGAATCACACATCGCGCATGCGTATCGGCTCTCTGCTGCTCCCCGCTGACCGGACCGCTGTGCTCCCAGCAGTGGCAGCCGATTGGCTGAGAGCCGCATTTTAAGATTATTATGTGCCACTGTACCCAGATTCATGAATTCTAGGATGAATCTCGAAATAAAATGTTTTTTTTTAGAACTCAAATTCTTTTAGAACTCAATTTCACGGAAATTACACATTAAAAAGTGTTTCTACCCATCCTCTGTTTTATGGCAGCCAGAAGTGCTGTGGCCAGCACTTTTTACTCACACAGATGCTACCTCAAACATCAGAGCTTCGTTCTGGGGGTTATTCCGCACCCAAAACAGGCCCGAGGCGCAGGGAAGCCGCCTGGAGATACCAAACACCCCGCAGGCCGCTCCGCCTGCGGCCTACTCCACTGCCGTTGCTAGGCAACGCACTGCCAGCCGCCGTTTCCCCACAGCTGATTCATCGCCAGACGCGGGTGGCCAGCCAGCGAGGAAGGAAAGAAATTAAGTCAGATTTAAATAAGTATGGAAACGAATAAATAAAATCAGATTTATAAGCGGCGCCTGTGCGTCGATCGATCGGTGCCTTCCTCTCTCGCAGCTTGGCGAATGTGCGGCGGGGCGGGGCGGGGCGGAGCCGAGGGGTGGGGCGGGAGGAGCAGGCGGCAGAGCGGAGCGGAGCGGGCCATGGCGCTGCTGAGAGGTGAGGGTTCTGCTGGTGCCGTTCGGCACTTTTCGGGTCTTCTCGGCGCCTTTCGGCCGCTTTCGGCTCTTGTCGGGCGGCTCCCCGCCGCCGGTGGGTCTCTGAGCTCGGCCTGGGCCGGGGGTTCCCGGTGTAGGCAGCCCGGGGTGCGCGGTTCGGGCCTGGCAGTGTCTTCCTTTGCCTCTGGTATCTACCCACTTGCAAGCATGCTGGCAGGGCTGTGGAATTAGGTGATCTTTGAGGTCCATCCCAAGCCATTCTATGGTTCTGTGATCCAGTTCAGGCAGTTGAGTGCTTAAAACCGCATGCAGGTGTTTTGTCAGTTGAGCTTTTGATACGGGGTCAGGGTGACCTCTGCTTTCCTGCCCCATGTGCGTGTGGTAATGTCTGCTTTCATGCAGTGTGTATCACCTCAGGGACAGCCGTAGTATTGTAGGGCAGTGCAAATTGAAGGGCACTTGGTAATTGCTGCTACAGGCCCAGGTCCTTCCTTACACAGGACTTGACTGCCTGTTGCTTCCTCCTGCAGTTCAGAAGCATCTGTAGGAGCTGTATCTCCCATCATCCAAAATCAGAGTAACTCCACTCCAAACCCTATTGCGATTGGTTGAATTTGACATAATTTGGCTGCTGGGTGAGGTTGTGGTTTCCTTCTTTCCTTGCTAGTTCGTCCTTGTTTTCTCCCTTTGCCTGGAATCAGTTTTGTGGAGCTGCCCCCTAGCAGCTGGGAGATCTGGGCAGTGGGGATGAAAGAGAGGTGTTGTAAAACAAGGGCTGAAGTGCAAAGTCCCCCAGCCCCGGTCTGTTTGTAGATCCATGCCGTGTGATTCAGCAGATAGTGCAGATACCCAACCTGCTGGTCAAAAGGAGAGAAAATTCTGCTGACTTGGTCAGGACCCCGTGCTGGCAGCAGCTGTGCAGGCACAGTTATGGAGGAGGTGGGCAGGAATCAGTGAAGTGGTGGACAAGAGGCACAGTCATGACCGTGCTGCTGTGAGAGCAGGCTTAGGAACATCAGCAGGCCTTTAAAACGAGGTTTGACTTATGATTAAAAGAGCGAAAAACGACAATGGATATAGCAGGCAGCCTCGTTTTGCTCCAGTGTGTGCATGTGAAGGGTAGATTTGTAGTGTTTGTTCCAAGCCCGCAGCACTGCCTTCGTTCCTTTTTGACATCTGAACATGCAGGGACTTCTTCAGAGATGCATATTTTAATGGCTACTCTTAAAAACCTGAAGAAGTGGGCTTTCTTTTTTTTAGGGTTGCTTTTGAGCCAAGTCGTTCTATGGTTCAATAATCATACTTATTCCTTGGTAAAAATAAATGCTGCGTCCTAAAGTTTTGGAATAGCCAGCTTATCAGTGCTTTAAGGGAGTAGCAGCAGTGTGCTTAGCAAAGGCTTATTTTTAAGATCTCCCCAGTACTGTAGAAATAAGCCCATGGGCAGCATCTAAGTGTGCGGGATTGTTTTGTTTTCCTATTTTTATGGTTTAAAAATCCATGTTGTTTTTCACATTGTCCTTGAAGCTGAAGTTCTTGCTTAGTCTGCACTGGGGTATTTCCCAAGTCATCTTCTGAGCATAACTATTGCAGTGCTAGGACTTGGCAGTGCAACAAAGCTGACCTTCAGCAGTTTGGAAAGTCCTTCCCTGTAAAGTATGCAGTCTGGGATCTGAATGTATGAGAGATGGAGGAGCACCCTCACCCTGACAACTGAGCGACAAAGGCAGTGGATGGGAAACTGTGGAAGCAATCAGAGCGATGTTCACCAGCAGATTAATAAGCAGATCTTTCCATTTGCAATTATTCTTCTATCTGCATCTTTCTCTCCTGCATTACTTAATATACCAGCGGGCGTTCTGTGGCAGCTGCAGGTGGGCGTGTGAGCTCTGTTGTTCAACTAGGGGAAAGTTCAGAGCCTGCTCCTGCTTGTGCTGGCACACAGCAGCTCCCTGCTGTGAGCAGGAGGTGTTCTGGCTGGAGCAGATCTTTGCCTGAGCTGAAATTCCCTCTGGGTCCCTCTGGTCAGGGCATTGACAACAACACAACAACATTATTTCACAGATGTGTCCACTGTGGGGTCTTACAGATATTTCTTTCCTGCCTGTATTACACTGTCATTAACATCTGGTGTAGTATGTCTGCTCCGTAGCCAAACTGTCTCCTTTTTCCAAACCTTTTCTTGGAAAAGGGATGCTCCTGGAGTCATCCCAGCTTTTCTTTCTGACATAATTCTGGCATACTTTCTCCACCTGAAGTATTGCTGTATCCTACATCACTTGTATTGAACTGCTTGGCTTCTTGCAAATTTAGGATGTTATTCAGTTGAGGGTAACATGCTTATTTTCTCCCTAGTACACTCTGCTTATATGTACAATTATTTTTAAGCATTCTTTGGTATCTCATATCTATCTGTTATCTCATAGAAAGAAACATAAGGCAGACCAACCCTGCTCTGTCCAGCTGCATAATTCTTGTTTCTCTTGCAGGTGTATTCATTGTCGCAGCAAAGCGGACTCCTTTTGGCACCTATGGAGGGCTGCTGAAGAACTTGTCAGCCACTGATCTGACAGAGCATGCTGCTCGGGCTGCGCTGGCTGCTGGCAAGGTCCCCCCTGAGATCATTGACAGTGTAATCGTTGGCAATGTCATACAGGTTGGTAGCATGGAAATTTTGCTGGTGGGTGAATATTTCAGTCATCTCCTTCACTGTGGCCCTATAGATAGTTACCTCTGCTTTGCAGCCAAGAATAAACCAGGGGGTGGAGATGGAATGGGCGAGTAGCATTCATAGTGTAGTGTTTCTTGTTCATGTCTAAGGGACATACTCTGCATGATATGGGACATTGTTGGGAGCAAGGCTTAGCTTGCTTTTTTTAGGACCACAGATATAGTTTTAAGTAGGAGAGGCTGATCTCTGCAACCATACAGATTAACTTAGTGGCTTGCTGCTAATCTCCTGCATGTTTTTCCTGTTTCCATGCCTTGAGCTGGTATGAAATCTTGTTAGAACAGGCCAGCGTGCAATCAGAGCATCACACTTAAAACAGTTCACAGTCAGTGACTGCAAAGCAGCAGTTGTATCTCTGTGTTTTTCATATTTGAGTTTTTTTTTTTTCCCCTGTCAATCTGAGCAGTTCTAATTTGTCTTGAAGCAACTGCTGCTTCCTGGTCAGAATCTGGTCTTACGTCGGTCTTTTGTGTGTATGCTTGAAAATAAGAAAGAAGAGAAAAACACAAGACATTTGAAGCTGGTGACTTCAGAGTCTTAATGTCTGTAGCACCATTTTTGTCATGGTGTTTCACTCTTATGTCACAGCCTTTTCATGTTCACACATTAGTCCTTTTTGATCATATCAGTTTATTTTTTTGAGGTGAGTCAGAACTCTTCTTACAACTAGAAGGATTTCTGTTGAATATCCACCTGTCTTCTACCAGTAATTTTACTGCAATGTTTTGACTTTTGATCAAACCTCTTACTTTCAAAAAGAATAATACAACCTGCTGTTTGTTCTGCCTGCAGAGCGCTCCAGATGCTATTTACATTGCAAGACACGTTGGTTTACGTTTGGGAGTCCCTATCCCAGTTCCAGCCCTCACTGTCAACAGACTCTGTGGCTCTGGTTTCCAGTCCATTGCTAATGGATGCCAGGTAATAAGCTCTTTTTTGTCTGTATTTCTGTATTAGTTGTAACTTTTATCATGTCTGTAACGTGAGGTGTGTAGAAGCACATACTGTATGTTTGAGTCTTTTCTAGCTACCACTGGCTTACCACTTTAGAGGCTTCACCTTGTATGTGCACAGTTATGTGTAAGAGTTCAGCCTCCACAGTGCCATTTTTGATGGCTGGCTTTAAAAATCATAATTGTAGCTATTTTGAGTTCACTGTAAGGAATGCAACAAGTGTTAGCCAGTGAGATAGAATTCAGCTGTGCAGTGGTTGTGTTCTGTGATCCTGTTGGCATGAGTTAAAATTACTGGGCGTCAGAACCACAGATGAGGACTTTTATCTTTTGCCCATTGTTTATATTCCCAACTAGTTAGCTGTGTAAGCAGCAATCTGTGCTTTTCAAGTGTTTCTTCCTTCAAAGACTCAAACTCTTTCATGGGTACAATAATTTATAGCAACTAGGTGAATCACTTGAAGAATTTTTTAGTGGTCAGGTAGTCTGTTTGCAGTTTAGGACTTTCAGGCTCTGCAGTCTGTAGCAGTGATGAATTAGTGTGTGGTTGGGGTTTCTTTTGACAATTTACTTGGACGGTGTTTTCTAAAACTTCTTTTTTTTTTGAAGTTGCTTTGGTTTTGTGGCAGGGATATTTAAAACCAAGCCAAAACAAATCCACATGCTCAAACATCTGTTAGCCTAACCATACCACCATGGAGATGCCATCAGGTTCTCAGTCCTGTCATGTAGGTGAACCCAAATTCTCTTCCCCTCTGCTGGTATGTCTGTTCCTCACTGATGGGTGAAGGGAGGAGTGTGAAGACAGAGCCAGACCCCAATCCTTATGGAATGGTAAACCTTTTGTAAATATATCAAGCAGGAGTTCATTCTGTGTGTGGCTTCATAGATGGCAATGTATTTTTGTGAAACAGTTGTTACTACCTTACAAAAGCAGTGTTACATCCTAGGTCTTTTGGTTTATTGGTCTTTGTTCTTGTTGTTAACAGGAAATTTGCCTTAATGACTCAGAAGTGGTTCTGTGTGGTGGAGCTGAAAACATGAGCCAGGCGCCTTATGCAGTTCGAAACATCCGATTTGGAACCAGGCTAGGAGCAGAACTCAAGGTCTGATACTTTCTAACAATTTCTGTTCTGTAAATAAAGTTGTGTTTATGGAGGAACACATGCGGTTCCTGTGCAGCCATATAGGCACTACACTCTTGCTCTTGGAAGTGAATTTGTTGGAGATTACATCTAGATTTAGATGTTCAAAAGACATATCCAGTATTCAAACATCACCAAAATAGTAGGTTCATGTAATTATTAAAAATGCCAATTTTCTCCCATTTCTAAAACAATGCTTGAATTCCTTTACCAAGATAAGCGTGTTAGTAAACTCCTAGAGCCAAAATGTAATTCATTTGGTGCATCCCATCAAAGTACTGCCTACAACATAAAGGCTTCTCCCATGCATCTCAGGGCCATGTGTGAGTGGAAAGAACCACTCTAGGACCTGGTATAAACTGAAATAGCAGATGAGAACTTACATACTGCTTTGTGGTGTCTTTGTTCTAATTTATGTAAAATATCTGTAGGTGACTTGGGATAACTTTATAAGGTGACGGTAGTTCCCAAAAGGCTGGTGGAATAATTAGAAATTAATAATAATAAATGTTAATATTGCTCTACTTTAACATGTTCTTTAAATAACGTCCCTTGCAGTTGGAAGACACGCTGTGGGAAGGTCTAACTGACACGCATGTTAAAATTCCAATGGCAATTACAGCTGAAAATCTGGCTGCAAAACACAGCATCACACGAGAGGACTGTGACCGATACGCACTGAAAACACAACAGAGATGCAAAGCTGGTTAGTAAATGTAGGAATTGAAGTATTTTACTTGAGACCAGCTTCAAATCTTGATTTTTAGCAGTAATTCTTTTTCTTTTTTTTTAATTTTATGTAGCTCATGCACATTAGCATCATTTGTCTTTTGATTTGAAGAGGCTAACTCATGCTGTACATTGCTGTGTGATAGAGTGCACTCCAGCAGGGTTGATTTGGAATAGACTGAACAGTTAGGGCAAACAGAATCTGAGGATGTATCTGAGGAGGGAATATTTGTTCAGAACCTGCATTTAAGCTGTTTGCTGGACACTTTAAATGGCCAAGGCCATAATTCAGAGGTGTTGCGTTATTGCAGTTGATTGTTAGTGTAACAGATTGTAGGGTAAAGGAAAGTAGGATGTGCAGTGATCCTCTTGTATTACTACATACATTGCAACCCATAAGAAGGAAAGATCTAAGCATACTTTTAGATTCTAATAATGTTGATTTTTAACAGCTGCAACTCTTGAAAGTAGACTTAATACTTTTTTAATGGGAGTAGAAGTGCTGTTTTTATCCCTCCCTCCTGTTCTAAATGAATTCCTGGAGCCTCCACTACAAATTGTGCCACTGAAGAGACTTTTGCTTCTTTCATGTTTTATGTATGACTCCAGCTTGCTGATTTTAGTTCTATTTGTGCATTTGCATTAAAGAGACAGTTCATGGCTACTCTGAAAAGAAAAGCATCTGTTAAACTTGTTGAAAAATGCCAGAGGTATCCAAACAACATAAAACATGACAGTTTCTGAGAGTTGGAGCTTCTTGGCACTCTGATAAGCTTGAGAGATGCAGAATGAAGCAACAATACACGAGTGTATAGAGAAAATCTAGTGGTTTAAGAAGGGAGAGAAGTGTAGTTATTTAAACTTGAAATAGCACGTTCTTTGGAGAAGTTTTGGAATGTGTTTGTATAGTCTTTGTGTTCTAAAAACTAAACAGTAAACCCCCAGATGGCTTATTTCATCAAAATGAAGCATAAACAGCACGGTCTCTAAAGTTGTAGCTAAAACAGATCAAAAGTTGTGTGCATATGGAAATGGGATTATGGGTCATGCAGGACAGTCATCTCCTGCTATTTTTGTAAGAGACCTTTTATTTTTCTTTTTGTGGTTTCAGCTCAAGATGCTGGTCACTTTAATGCTGAGATGGCACCAATTGAAGTGAAAACAAAAAAAGGGAAAGAAAGCATGCAAAAGGATGAGCACCCAAAACCCCAGACCACTCTGGAACAGCTGGCAAAACTCCCACCTGTCTTTAAAAAGGATGGGACAGTCACTGCTGGGAATGCTTCAGTGAGTACGTCACTGCCTTGGATTATGATGGTGTCACCTTCAGTGCTCTCCTAATTTGTTGTCCCTGTATTATCATAAATCGGGCATGCTGCTGCTCGTCTTTGTAGCACAGTTAGTATCCTCTGGAGTCCAAACCACGTTATACTTTTGCTCAGAGCAGACTGAGAGCTTAGCATCATGTCATTAGGGACAGTTTCTCTTCCAGTCATTATCTTAATTAATTGATTAATGTTTTTTAGGCCAGAATGATGATTGTAGTAATCATATAATCCAAAATTCCTGCCTAAAATAGATTGTAACCACAGTATGAGTGTCTGTAATGTATCTTCTACGATTCATTGTGCATCCATTATCTAATATTAACAGGGCCCCTGCAAATATACAGAATTATGCTTCCAATGTAAGGGAGATTTAAGTGGAAAAAAAATTATTTTACTTTTCTGAAACATTAAAATTAA
Organism: Excalfactoria chinensis; assembly: GCF_039878825.1. Lineage (NCBI taxonomy): Eukaryota > Metazoa > Chordata > Aves > Galliformes > Phasianidae > Excalfactoria > Excalfactoria chinensis. Next base: position 998,777 of record NC_092857.1, read on the forward strand.
TCATCTGTTCATCTCTCTGACTTTCATAGAACACAGGAAAGTGAAAAATTACTGTCTGTTTTGAATAAACACCAATACAGCAGCTTATTACATTTTAACAACAGTGTCATGGACTCAGGTTTTTTTGAGGCACATTTTTAGTTTAAAATTTGATTTTTATTTTGATTTTTTTAATATATATTTTTAAAATTTTTGTTTGTTTGTACTCTCTCCACTAAGAGTATTTTTCTCTCTTTGTTACAAGGGGGTGTGTGATGGAGCTGGTGCAGTCATCATTGCCAGCGAATCAGCACTTAAAAAGCACAGCCTCACTCCTCTGGCAAGAATAGTTGCCTACCACTCATCTGGCTGTGACCCTTCCATAATGGGCATTGGTAAGTTGCAAGAAAACACATTTTCTTTCATACCATTAAGCAGAGTTAAGCTTTTCTTCTGTTGGGCATTTTAGGGAGTACGTGCAGTGCCTGACCTACAGTCTTAGCATTGAACCACAGTTCCTGCACCACTTTCCCCCATTTTTATTATATTTGTTAGTAAGTCAAGAAAATAGGTATGCTCTCATTTAAAACAAACAAAAAACAGACAGATTTTCTCCTGAAATTTGCCATAGATTCCCGTTATTGTTTAATTATGAGTTGTTTTGCTGAAGGAGAACTGGCTCTGTCTATCCCTTAAGTTGAGACTAGGTTCCAATATTAGATGATGGTTTTTCCTAGTCTCATATCTTAAGTTTTCTAATCAAGTAAGTTGTTAATGCAAACAAGCCTTCAAAGCTGATCCAGACACACCAGGATTTTTCCCTTCTCTTGAGTTTGCAGACAGCATTGTACCCCAGCATTACTTTTCCTTTCTGCTGTTTTCTTCAGAGAAGTCATTGTTGACTGGTTTCATGTGTCAGTACAAATGCAAATGAAGCATTGTCAGATTTGCTTTCTTGCTCAGGCTATCTGACTAAGCCAACCTTCAAAGCAAATGCAGAGGGAGGGTTTCATTCGCTAGGCTTCATGGTATCATTGTGCTTTGTAAACCAGACCATTGTTTGCAAGTCAGGCAACTCTTTTAGCCTGTTTAAAAACTTCATAAATCATACGGAGGAACAGCGTTTTCAGTCCTTAACTCCACAGCAACTGTGAAAAAAAAACAGATGAGATTCATAGACATGACAGCAACAGATCAGAGAACAGAGAAGCTCAGACGGAGCAACTACCCTTTCACATACTGATAGTGTTGGGCAGACAATGTGTAAGTGATAGAATGCATTATTTAGAAAAGAGGCTGGGGAGGGAAGTGCCCTTGGCCATCAATGATGGTCTCTGTATTGTCCACCGGAGACCTTCCCATTACTCTCACACATAACGAGCATACTAAAATCAGTCTATAAGAGAAACATTTAGGCTCTGGTATTAAGGCTAAGCCATTCTAATGATCCACTGAGCTTTGACCTGAGCCCTTTCTTCTTTTAATGTTTTCGTCTCTTGGCTCATTTGCTCATTTTTATGTTTTTTATTCTTTGAGCTGTGTTGTCAGCATCATTTCCTGGTAGGGAGGTGCTTAAGTCATGTTTTATGATCATTCTTCTTCATCTAGCCATCAGCTCCCATCTAATATTGTCATCTTTGACCCCCAGGCACATGTCTAAACAGCCCTTTCAAATTCTCTTTGAATATCTGTTTCCTTAGGTAGCTGTGCTTTGAGATGAGCCTCACCTACTGAGTTATATTGTGTTGTAGCTTTCTTCTAGAGACAATTTTATTAACAAATTCTGTGATATTATCCAAAAAAGTCCTATTTGTTTCTGTTCTTCAGTTGGCTGTTACAGTCTGGGTCTTAGGCAATGTTTTGTTATGTGGTGTTTTTTATTTTATTTTAATTAAAAAAAAAATATTTTTAAAGTAGAAGTTTTATAGTTTTATCAATGACATGGAAATATCAGTACCTATAAGTAAACACGTGACCACCAGACCCCTAAACACCTGCCTTTTTCTTTTTGTATATAACTGGAGGCTGCAAGTGGTGAGGAAAGAATAAGCTGAAGCTGAGAGAACTGGAGAGGAGGAGTTGCCTCCAAATATTCTTGAGGTCTTTTTTGTCTAGCATCTGTCTTGACTTGAAACCTATGTGTGTGTGTTTGCCATTGTAGCTATTCAGCAGTAATGGCACTCCTTACTTTCCTCAGCAGTTTGTAGATGAGGCTGCCAAATAGTTTTTAGATTTTTGGAGTTCTTTTGCCCCAGTAATAGAGCAGCTGAGTGACGTACCCACAGTTCACTGCCTTCTCAGGGGCTTATGGGAGGCAATCTGATGAAGCTTTATGAAGGTATGGTACATATAGCATGTTTGTAAGGCTTTATTTATTTTTCATTTAACTAACAATGCATACCATTTTCCAAATAGGCCCCGTTCCTGCAATTACTGAGGTTCTGAAGAAGGCAGGACTGACTTTGAAGGACATGGATTTGGTAGAGGTAAGAGTCTCTAATATGGACAGTGGGTTTTTAGAAGGAACACAACACTCATTGTGTTTCTAGTTACCACAATGTAGGTGTTTATGCATACCTGCAAGCCCACCTGTTCTTGCTTGCCTGTCTGACCTTTGTCCAGCTTGTTTCAGCCACATGGTTGCATGGTCATAACAAAAGTTTCAGACATGTGGAGACCGAAAATGTCGTGATAGCATTCTGTAAGAAAAAAGCCACAACATGAAGTTGTTCTGTTGGCTGTATGTCATAAACACATGCATCAGAACTCTTTTATTTTTAATAAAGTATAATACATATTTGCTGTGTGTCAAGTCTGCCAGAAGGATGCGAGTTTGTTTTGTTGACGTGATTGTTTATATGTTATCTGAATACATGTCATAACAAGTGTTTAATATTTTTCTCAGAATGGCTTGGAAAAGTGCATCTCATTTAATCTCGTGTGCACATGCTGCTAAAGCGTTTTGTAGGGAGTCAGTGTGAGCAGTTGTCTCATTTCTCCCATGTTTCAGGTGAATGAGGCATTTGCACCTCAGTATCTGGCTGTTGAAAAAGTGTTGGGCCTGGACCCTGAAAAAACCAATGTCAATGGGGGAGCCATTGCTGTGGGTCACCCCTTGGGCGCTTCAGGGTCACGGATCACAGCTCATCTGGTTCATGAATTAAGGTACGTTTGTGACTTATAGCTGCTGGTAGTGAATAAAGCACTGCTGTATTTACACCTACACCTACAAAGGGGTTTTAACACATACACTGTGTGGCTAAAAATCTTCCAGTCCGCTGAGTTTGTAATCACCTTCCTCCTTTAGACCATTTTCAGAAATTTTGATTGTTTTTGCTTTCTTGGTATGCTTAGCACAATTTTAGTCTAAATTTTCCCATTTTATTCTTTCCCTTTTTCCCCCTTCCATTATCTTCAGAGCATCTCTGGGCAGCCTGGTCTGGTGGTTGGCAACCCTGCACGTGGCAGGGGTGTGGAAACTAGATGGTCACTGTGGTCCTTTTCAACCCAGGCCATTCTATGATTCACTAATTCAGTCTGTGAATATTTTGCTGGTGCTTACAACGCTTGCAATACAAGAGCTCAGCCATAAAGCTTCAATTTGCATCTTGCAAAAAAAAAAGAAAAAGTTTGCTTGTGGCTGTAGAAAAAGCAGCTTTTAAAAACTTCCACAGTAGTAAAATTTTACTTGAATTATGCCATTTTTAATATGAGTTAAAGCAGTAATTATACCTTATGGCATTCCTTGCCATTTGGTACGTCTATCAACAATATGAAGTACCATCTTTTAGAAGGTCCAAGACCTAGAACTTTGTTTTTTCTACAGAAATACTTCAGCAGCAGTGGAGGCTTTGTGATATTCTCCTAGAAAAAGAAGAACATTCACATTCCAAAGGCCCATCATTAGTGGTACCTTTTGAAATGCTGATAGCTAGTTTCTGTTTATAAAATCAGGACCACTGCTGCTACGGATTTATGAATACAAGTCATTCTCACTGTTACTTTTTCGGTACAGGCGTCGTGGTGGGAAATATGCCGTTGGGTCAGCTTGCATTGGAGGTGGACAAGGTATTGCTCTTCTCATCGAGAACACAGCTTGAGAGGTTCTGGAGCTGGCAATTTTGCCTGAATTTCCAGATCTCTGAAAAACTTTGGTGTTTATGATGGTAAATCATCACCGAGTCCCTTCACATAGTACCATTCCTGCAAAGTAAAGGAATGTCTGAGAGGTCTGTATTCTAACCAAGAAGATTCAGTAATGTCTAATACCAATATAATTTCACACTGATTTAGTGTTTTCTAAAAGCCTCTTTTCAATCAAGTTTAATGTGTTGCTGTAGGCAAAATTCTTATCATTTCCTGAGGAAATTGCCTGTCAAACTTTCACCAAATCTGCCTTAAGTAGCAGTGCAGCTTTCTCAGCAAGTACTGCTTCAGCTTGTCTAGCTTTGGCTGCTGTCTGGCACAGGTGCCTCTTTTATCATCAGGAAGTGTGAAAATGTCATGGGAGACCATCTGAAGTACGTATTAATTGGGGATTGATGGCTCCGAATTGTACTCTGCTATTTTGTAAGGAAAAAGAAAACTAGAAGTTGAGATTTTTGTTTGTTTGTTTGTTTTTGTGCCTCTCGAGATCAATAAATTGAACAGATAAAAAGAACTTCCTGTTTGTTTCTTATAGAAGTAAACCACTGTGAGAGTTGTGACTCTTGGTACATCACTATTTATTATTGGTAATGCTACTTTTCCTGGCTGCAGTCACTGGCACTTTCTGAGCCCTTTTAGAAAGCTCTAGCAAATCTGCCAGCCTTCCATGAAGATGATGCTACATCTAGCAGTGATGTTAGATGTTACCATGTACCTACTGCAGCTCGTTTCGTAACTTCCTCTGATAGTATCACATAGCTCATCTCTTGAGCAACCTCACGTGAGGCTGTTGCCAACTCGTCTGAGAATTCCACATTTGAGCAACTTCCCTTGGCTCTCACAGGCAGCAGAGTTCAGGTGGTGAATTATGTTGGATACATTTGTTTGAAGTGAGGTTGCTGAATGTAGTCTCTGAGCTCCTCTAGGATCACTTTGCAGTGGAGCCATTAGCAGCTTGCTCAGATAGAATCACAGAATAGAGTCATTGAGGTGGGAAATGATCAAGATCATCTAGTCCAACCACCAATCCAGCAGTGTAGATGTCCACGCTGGATGCACACAGTGAGTTGGGCAGATCCCTGGTCAGAGACAGAATGTGCTTCTTTGTATTGTCTTCTGTGCTACATAGGCAAAAATAGTAGCAAAGATTTCAGTCTTCAGTTTCTTTCATCCTCAGCCTACTGTTAAATTTTTGCTTATCTGTGAATCCTAACTGCCCTGGGCTGTGCTGATTGTGAAAGAAGGGAGGCCATTCAAAACCAGAATGTCTAGATTAGCAAGAAGTTCAGGTCAAGGCAACTTGTTAGAATGGATGGATAACTGTTGAAATATGCTTACTGCAATTCCTAGCATTTCCTATGGGTTTGGTGTCCTTAATGACAATAGTGCCATTTATTTGGACTAAAAACCTAGCTGCTGTAAGGCAGGAAGCCAGTCTCTTTTTTTCCCCCTTTCTACTGTATTTCAGTAAGTTAGGGTTACCGGGGTTTCATTATTCAAGGTTTAGTTGCCACGTAGATTTTATAAATCAGGATTCATGGCTCCTTCCACAGTAATTAATTTTTCCTACCTTTCTGACTGCGGATTATAACTGAACTCTTATTTTTCAGGGATCCGGCCAGTTTTTCCAAGGTTTCTTTCCTGTGTAGTACCAGTTGCTTCAGAGTTCATTCTGTAGACAGAGCCTCCATCCAGGCTGGATGGGGCTGTAAGCAACCTGATGAGGTGGGAGGTGTCCCTGCCTATAGCACAGGGATTGGTCTTAAAGGTCTTTTCCAACCCAAACCATTCTATGATTCTACGATTCTGTGTAGTAAAGAATAATCCCCTTCACACGCTTTATTTTGCACATAAAGTCTCATTCCCATCTTCTATCACTCAGGCATTTTAAATCCATGTGTTTTCTTGCTGGGAGAGTTGCACTTGCTCATTCTGCAAAATGCATCATGGTATTCACTCCTTTTCCCAGACAACTTATGTTATCAGCACAGATCACTGTACATCCTGCCAGAAGCCTTATTTCGCTGCATAAGTCAACGATTTATACCCACGTCATTCCATCTTTATCCCATTCATTTCCTGTAAGAACCTCTAACGAGGGGCTTTGTCAAACCAAAGTGAAACCCCTTCCCGTGGGGTTACTGGAGCTCAATATGTTGCACTTCCAAACAGCAGAACGATGGTAATATCTGATCCTTGCACACTTTTCAAAGCATGCTCTGTTTCCCAGATACTGCAATAACGGAACTGTTCTCTTGCCTATGGGAGATGAAGACATCTTACTGACAGCAGGCTGGATTAGGGGAATTCTGCAGTGTCCGAGAAGATGCAGGAGGGTTGTAAGGAATGCATTAGATCTTAGGGGAAGCATTATTTATGGCATACGTTTTCTTTTTAGCCTCTGGAGCGTTCATCATTTTTGTGTGATTAGCCCGCATGATGAAATATAGGAAAAAACATGGATTTTTTTTTATCTTTCTCAAAAAGCGTGGGAAAGGGAAGCACTTGTAGAAGCACTCGTTGTCCCCGGGGTGCTGTGCGCTGATCGATGCAGATGCGGCTCTCTGCCACTCGGTGGTGCATTTTGGACACTGTAGAGGTCTCGATGCATTCAAGAGGCATTCGTCCTCCGTAGTGTTGCAATGCTTTTATTGCAAGTCGGTGTTAACCTTGAAAGTGAATAACACAAACTTTCAAGTCGTGGTCCTCCCGGGTTTTAAAGAGGCAGGTGTTGTGATACCGGCACTTATTGATTTTGAATTAATTGGATAATATTTGCTTGAGAGTGAGTTCCAGCTGTGATCTGAGACTTATCTAACATGATGACAACCGAAGTGCCGTACCTGTGTCCTGAAAAAAAGCTATTAAAACTTGTAAGAGAGAGGGAGAAGGTGTGGAGACTTGGTGGAGGCAGCTGGAGGGGGATCAGTGGGGAGGTGAATCCTTCTGTGAGACCACAAGCTCAGGGTTTAACAACGGTGCTATTTCCCTCTTCTATTATGAACCAGTCCTAACAGTACTCCTGCCGAGTGAAGTACTTTCACGTGAAAATCTGGATTGAAATGAGTAGGTAGACTGGACCATGAGTTAATTCTGAATTTTGCTTGCGTTTGTTGTTTTTAATGTTTCAATAGATGAATGTTTCTCATGGAATGGGAGTGAAGAAGATAAAAGGTATCTTTTTTTTAAACATATTTAAGGCTGCCATTTGATAACGAATAGTAACGCCAGGTCAGAAGGCCTTAGAAATTGCAGGGTGGGTCAATGTAAACTCAAATAGCTAATCCACAGCTTTGTGTAAATGCCAGCGCGATACTGGCAGGTGCTATGGCAGAGCAGCTACTGTTTATCCTCAAGCATTTGTGCTTGTACAGTGATCCAGCAGAAGAAGGGCTGTGTGTTCACACCCTACCTGGACTGAAGTTGATTGCTGGGAGAGCAGGAGTTACCCAAATGTGGCATGAATGGTTGTGAAACCACAGCTTTGATCTCTCTGAAAATCAGTGTGACTGAGCTGCTGCACAGAGGCTGAAAGTGACGAGCTCATGCCAGCTACCTTACCAGTTCATGGAGGGATTATCTGAACTAGAGGTACCTAAACTGGACATCAATAGGCAGACCGAACTCCTGTCTCTCGGTGTAGAGGTGGGTGTTGTAGGTTAACTCTGGGCTGAGCGCCATGCTGCCACTCACTCCCCAATTGATCTTCCTTAGGAGTAGGAGAAGAAGAGGGAAGACCAAAAATGTTGTGGGTTGAGATAGAAATTGCTTAATAAGCAAAGGAGATGCAGAAGAAGAGTGAAAGAAAACAATCACTCACCACCTCCCATGGGTAGGGTGATGCACAGACAGCTCCTGAGCTAAGAACCAGCCTCCCTAAACTCCTTCCTCTCCCTTTTGTTGCTGAATATGGAGCCTGGAAACTCCATCTGACTGCATCTCAAAGGAGGACTCACCCAGCATGTTCTGTTCTGAGATTTTAACACAGGCAGCAAGCTGGAGCTCCACATTTTTATAGCTAAGATTCTTCTGCAAGTACTCTGTCCAAACACGTTTTATTGGTGTTCAGTGAAAATCTACTTCCCTCATCTTCTCTTAGCAGTGTATTTATTGTAGCTGTTGTCAGGGAGAAAAAAAAAATGAGAATCCCTTCCTTACAAATATTTATCTCTGGCATAAGATGCTGCACCGAAACCCTCACATGATAAATTCACTGTTTTATTTGTTCAGTTTGTAAGAATGTTTTACACTACAGTGTTTACATCCTCTGCTGTGGTTATTTATAAACAGAAATTCTTCTTCGGGTCTTAGAAAGGGGCTTGCAAGGGATAGAAAACGTGAGAAGCAGAAGGCGGTGTAATTTAAGCAGAGAAAGCTGTACGTAAGAGATGGCAGAGTGCTGAGAAGTCAGATTTATTGGACACTTGGTCATTAAATTAACCATTGCACATACGGCACAGTCACGAGGCTGAAGTTCCTCACCTACACAAAGCTGGGCAGGGTGGGGACCAGAGAGATCTTGAGGTCTTGCCCACCCCAACCACTGTGTGCTTCTGTGATCTGTCAGGTTCCCAAGGACTTTGTGTTGCTTCACCTTTCGTTCTGAACAAGCTGGTGCTCCCATGAAATGTCTCCCTGCTATCTCAATGTTGGATTCTGTCTGTTGATGTTTCTTGAGCTGGGTTGGTTTCTCTTTGGCCATCAGTGTCTGCCTTTTGAGTGCTCTTGGAAAACTGCAATTGCGGGCCCAAAAATAGCTGCCCTGATTCAATCAAACCTGTGGCATGCTGCTACCACCTGCGTGATTCCAGCCTGGATCACTGGTGTTGGAAGGGTTGGACTGTGGCTCTCCTGGGAAGGAAGAAGTGTTGGGTCCCTACTGTCAACTCAGTGTATTTTACTGTCAGAATCCAGTGTATTTTAGCCACCGTTCCAAAAAATAATTAATCAGCATTTGAATTTCACATTCACAGCCCCAAGCTAATTTTCCATTCCAGCCCTTAAGCTCCTCCTGGCACTAGGATTGCTGGATGCCTGTTTCCCAATGACGGTGCAATTGAAGATTGCTGCTGAGGTTGGCCAACAGCAGGCTGCAGGTGGGAGCTGGGTGGCGTGATCCAACACCTGATGCTCACATCACTCCCAAGCAGCACCGCCAGCTGCAGATCCCTGGTGATAAATGGATTCAGGTGATGGAAGGAGGTGCTTAAGGCCCAGGAGATTTTGCTCCCAGAGTAAGAGATGTGGTTGTTGTCATGCTAAAAGACTGCAGGTTTAACAGTGAGCATAAACTCTTAATTTTGAGCAGCTGCTTGGTTCATGCGAATCTGCTGCTTGAGCTCTTCTCTGCATAGCACAACCAACTGTGCACCGCAGTCTGAGTGCACAATGAGGTAAGGCAAGGTTATAGTGCTGTGTGCCACACTCACAAAGGCCAATGAAGAAATGAATGTTCTCAGCACTTGCTGAGCAAATACATTTGTGCTGTTGTCCTGGGGGAAACTTCATTTCTTACGTAAATTTATTATTTTTGAGGCTGGTTGAGGCCAGGACAGGGTCAGCGTGGCATGTTTTGAAGTGACCATCAGCTATTTTGATATTAATGAAATCCCTTTGGTCAACAGCCCCTTTAAAACAGTAGTGAAGCTTTTCAAGGTGTTTGCTCAGCTGCTAGAAAACTTGTGACTGAAATTCTCTTTGTCTCATTTTGTTTATAAGATTTGGGTTGGAAAAACAGAAGGAGAGCTCTCCTTGGGGAAAACAGAGCTGTAGTGGTAGTGACCACGTGTAGGTGTTTTGTGTGGCCTATAGGGCTCTGAGGGTTTGATGTCACATTCTTGGTTGTCTTCTCCAAGTCCTTGTGCTGAGCAGTGAAGGAATGTCCTCTCCACCTGAACAGAACTGTTTGCTAAATGTGATGGGACCCATCCAGCCTCAGCCTAAGGTTTACACGGGAGGAGTGCATCTTAATGGCAGAATACGGGAACTTTATATAGGGTTTTAAGGCCAGATGACCAACAAACGGGCAACCTTCCTTATCCTCAGAGATGGTGGTCATTGCGGCGTGCTTTTGGGTACAAGCCCTCCCAGCCTTCTGGGTCCCTGTGGGTTGGGCTTAAACCTGCTCATCTCCAGCAGTACAGACAAATAAAGCACTAATCTTGTACCCCTCCTGAGAAATTGAGGGGAGAAAGGTTATGGCTCTTCTGGGAGACACAGAATTACGCCACAGCTGCAGGTAGTCTGTCCTCACTGGTTTGTGACCATTGAAGTAAATCAGAGCAAGCAGGACACAGTGAGTTGTGATTTAACACAGCGCAGCCTTTCTCCCAAATCTGAGCTCCTTATTCTGTTCTGTAGCTGTGTTTGATATCCATGAGTTCCAACCCTTCGAAGGGCAGAGGTTCCTGTTCAGAAGGTGTTAGCCCTGTAATGTTCTCCAGGTGTCGACAGTGTGACTTGGGCAAACTCTCCCAGATAAGTGAATTCTCCTGTTGTTTATTTTGGCCCAGATTTGGGCTTAATCTCTGGGCTTACTCAGCAGCAAACTTTTTAACAGCTGCTGAGCACTGGTTATACCTGGTCCTCCATCTCTGCTTGGCCACCACCTATAGATCCTTTACATGACAGTTTGTGGGGTGCTCCTCAGGAACTGAAAGCTCTGGGGCTGTTGCCTTTAGTTAAGCAGAGCATCAAGGGGAGGGCAAGATGTGCTGTAGTACATTTGTGACCAGAGTTTTGTGGGGCGATGTGAAGGTGAAATCTCAGTTTTATCTCCTTGAATGGTCGCTGTAGCTATTCTTAAGAAGTGGAAGTGAAAGTGATTCTGCTTAAAAGGGCTCCGGCATTTTCTCCTACAAAGATGTAGGATCGGTGCTGGGCTGAGCTTTGCCTGAGGCTTTGCTGGTGGGCTGGCAGAGAGCAGAAGGGTTCTGCTATGCAAACAGATAGAAAATCTGCCTTTGGATGAGGCCACCATCACCTAAAGACTGGGGATGGGGACAACGGGCAAACAAAGCCTATGAGCTCTTTGTACTCGGTCTGGAGTTGTTTTTCTTCCTACTTGTTCCAGTGGGATGGGGATCTGATAATTTTGGGCAATTGAATGCATGCTGAGACTTCAAGTTGGTAGAAGTGTGTTGTCAATTGAGAGATGTTTTTATGTTTGTGCTAAGCTTAGTTCGCGTGGGTTACACCAGCAGTTCTGCAGGCTTCATTTTCACTTCTCATGGACCTCAAGAAGTGAGGGTGATAGGCGTGCTTTTAGGGACGGTGCTGCTGCAAGCTGGAAGACTGCAAGGCAATGCTGCAAGCAACAGATGTGAGAAATCTAGTGTGAAATAAGGCTGGATATGTAGATAGGTTGGATTTTATAGATCTCGTAGGATTTTATAGATCTCCCCAGTACCACAGAGTTTCTCTACCAAGTTGTCCGTAATGCTTTAAGCATCAAAGAGAAACGTGTCACAGCCAGCTCCTCCCAGCTGGCCCCGTGGGGCAGTGACACATCAAAGTGACCCATCAACCAGGAGCAGGAATTTTTGTGGTCTGCACCTCCCAGAAGACTGGACTGTGGGATTGGTGTCTGGCTGGGATCTTCTCTGTGTCTGGGTCAGGAATCCTGCTCAGCCTCCCTGCAACACTCGGCTGGTTCAGTGAGCTGTCGCTGCTGGCATCACTTCAGCTCTCATCAAATGGCATTTTTGAACGCAAAACATAAAGGATTTCCCTTTATGCTGCTGGTTGTGTTGCACCAAGCTCCATCTGAGTTGGGAAATTCAGAGCTGCTCTGGTCATACAGCTTCCACTTGCCTGCAATTGCAACGCGATCCGTGCAGCAGCGGGGAAACGCCGATCTTGTAAAACGGGTGAAGGAGAAGCAAAACAATAAGGAAACACACAGAGAAGGTCTGGAGGCTGAACAACACCCCCGGAAGGTGCGGGAGGATGGGAACGGTGCCACGCATTGTGCAGCTGAGGTCAGCCCCAGCGGAGCCGCGTTACACAGCCCCGCATTTGGGATGCGTGCCTTGGGGTGTGCTCATCCCTCGCCTCCCTCCGGCATCGGAGATTGGCTGCTGAGGAGTCAGCCCATGTCTTGCTAGAGGGAAACTTGAGACCCGCCAAGCCCACATGTACACAGTCAGATGAATGGCAGCACTCAGCGGCAGCCAGCAGTGGCCCTTCCCACATTTCATCGGGGCTGCGCTTTCCGTCGGAGCTTTGTTTCTCAATGAAACGTGTAAAATCAGCTTGTGTGGAGCTGGCAGGGCGCGTGGAAAACCGGCGCTTGCACGAGCTTCATGATGATTATTAATTATTTTAATCGAATGAGCTCCTTCCTCTCTGTTCTCTGCTTGCTGTACACCTTGACCGGATAGCTGGGTGAAGAATAAGTGGCACTGATAAAGGGCAAAAGGCATCCACACACCCCGACCCCGTGAGCAGCAGCAGGAGGGGAGGGTTAGTCCCCATCCAGAGTTACCCTGGGACTTCTCCATGGGCTCGGCACACTCTGACTGAGCCCAATGCATTTGGGGTTGTGTGCTGAGGATGGGATTTCCCTGCTCTGATTTCAGCCCCTGCTGAAGTTTGGCACCTGAATGCTTTCTACGGAGGGAAAGAGATGGTCTGTCATCCATTGATGGCCATTTGTTTTAACACAGCTTATGCTGGGGGATGTGTCCCTTTGCACCTGCCACTTGCAGAATACAGAAGCTGCTGACTGCAGGTTGTGGCTGTGGGATGAGCCACGCTGGGCTGCTGCCACCTGTCCTGCTCTTGTGTTTCTATAGGGGAGGTTTTGGAAGTGTGAAGTGGGGTGGGGGGAGGGAGGGAAGAAAAGCTTCCTGGGAGTTTTTCTGGTATTGCATCTTACTTCTGCAAAGTTGTGTCTTCCAGGATTTGATGAGACCCATTGCCACACTCTGCTGTCTCCCCTGCAAATCCCAAAACACAAGGCAGAAGACCAGCGGTGGGCAGTGCATTTCTATATCTGTATCGAATATCTATCTGTATATAGAACATCCGTATCTATGTAGTATCTATAAACAGGGATAATCGACACATCCCACTGGAAATTCTGCCCAGAGCTGTGGGTGACCAAGGCCGTGGATGGGCCCTGGGCAGTCTGAGCTGATGGGGGGCAGCCAGCCCATGGCAGGGGTAGGGCTGGAGGGGCTGTGACCAGCCTTCTGACCCAACCATTCCATGGTTCTATGAAAACACCACGTAGGTCTAATAGAAGACGAGAATGTTGTGCATAGTCACCGTGAAGCTGAGATTTTGGTGCTGAGCATGGGATTGCACGGGACCTTATGGGTCCCTCCCAACCTGGGATATACTACGACTCCAGTTCCAGCAACTTTCTCAGCTCAAGCCAGCATCTGTATCTCTGAGAGCAGCTGCAATCTCCTTCTGTCCAGCAGTGTTCTTGCCATCGCTGTTTATTCAAAAATAAAAGGCAATGATTGGTGAAACCTAAGGGAGCTTTTACACAGAGAAGTGTTGCAACTGGCAGTGTAAATACCACGCGATGTTTCTGGAAATTTGAGTAGAAAATGCTTGTGCTGAGCTGCCAAATGATGCACCAAGTCTCTTTGTTTTAAGTAATGAAGAGGAAAAGAAAGACCTTTCTGCCTCCGGGCTTTCAGGAAGGGATTATTGGGAGAGAAAAAGAATTAAGAAATGACAGAAAGAAATGTATTGAAAAAGTGCCCAGCTCTGCCATCATCTCTAATCTGTTCTTGTGGTAAGCATATGAAGTCACATCCACTGCTCTGTTGTAGAAATACCTTTTAATCTCTTTGCAGAAGTGAAAGGCTTTTTGTTAGGACAAGCGGTGACTCTGTCAGTAGGTTGCAAAGTGCGGACTGAGGTTCCAGCACAGATTGCCTCCTTCTGCCAGAAAAAAGCTTTTGGGTTCCTAAATAAATAACTCCATCATACATATATATATGTAGAAAGAAAAAAAAGCACTTATTGACTCCAATCAGTCACACATTTGATACTGCAGTGCGTTGTTTGAAATATAACCACGCACTCACAAACACGTGACCTCCGATCACTTCTTGAGCGTGGCTCGTGACTCCTTAGGTGTGCTGTTTTCTAATGGAAAGAACTGGATTTCGCAAACCGTTGGTGGTGAGGTAAGATCTCGAGGAGTCATGAAAAGAATGGACCCTTTGAGCATTGTTCTTGAACTGGGAGGTGTGGAGCAGAGCTCGGTGCTGATGGCAAAGGGAGAAGAAAGCTGTGGGGTGTTGGGTGAGAGTGATGAGGCCTGTGAGAGTACTGAGGAGTTTGGTTTTTAGTTGTGTGAGCAGACAGGTGGAACTCCTGAGTATGAGGACTTGGAGGTGGAAGAAGAACTGATGGATGAAAAGGAAGGAAAAAGTCTTGGAAATTGCTAGAAGCAAAGTGGAGAAGAGGTATTGATGTTTTGGTGTTGGATGATCTTTGAGATCCTTGCAACCCAAGCCGTTCTGTCATTCTGTGATGGTGAGGTGGTCCTGGATGCCTTGTGCTTAGATTTGTGTCACCAGAGCAGCATTTCTATGTGAGGAAAGGATGAGAGCATTATAGAGTAACAGAAAGTTGTGTCTCATGGGAATGTGTGTGCTCTTACCCTAAGAAACTCTCAGGTAAGATGAATCTGAGCCTGAACAGGAATACTCAACTAAAGCAAATTCACATAGCAGATAAATAGATAGATCTTGTGAGTGCCAATCCCCAGAGCTCCTTCTGGAAACCAGAAGTCATTCTGGGCTCTTTCCCATTGACTCATTAACAGGAATATCCCCACATGTCAGTCTTCATTGCTGCCTTTGAGGCATGAAACAAGGCCATGAATAACAATGGAATGAAAATTATCCCCTCTTCTCCCAACCATACAGTTGCACATTGCAATTGTATGTCTGAAGGAAGAAGTTGCTGCTTGTACCGAGACACTTTCGTTTTCCTCATCAGAGCTGAGTTTTGGCACATAGGCTGCTTCAGTGTCGCTCAAAGCTGAATCTTGTCATTGGGTTCAGAAAGTTCTTTGAGGAAGACAAGAGCAGGGCTGCAGTAACAGTGTGGTTGTCTTTGGTTTCATAGAGTCAATGAAACTGGGGAAGATGCCTAGGACCACTGAATCCAGCCATCAACCCAGTCCCCTCCACACCTAGTAACCATGTTCCTAAATAGAATCACAGAGCCATTCAGGTTGGCAAAGACCTCCCTAAGACTGTCGAGTCCAACCACAACTCATCCCCACTATGCCCACTACATCCGGACCTGCCCTCCTCCATTCTTGCTGTCTCTTAACTGCACACAAAGAGCAGTACATCAAGTTCCTGGAAACAGACTTTGTTCATGCAGGAAATATGTATGCAAATATGCATGTAATGAAGGAAATAGTATGTAAAAATATTGCAACTGGCAGAGCCTCTTTGTCTCCCTGAGACCAGCCCCTGTTTCTGATAGGCTCTGAGATCACGGAGCTGCATTTATGGTTGTAATATTTTCTTCTGGCTTTAGTAACCACTCTAAGCTGCGTTTGGTCTTGCCAAAGCCTTTCTAGGGCTTAGGCATCTTGCAGGATGGCATGGAATGTGCAGTAAGCCTCAGCATGGGCTAGGACTTGCACCTCTCTTCTCTTGCACCAGCTGAACCTGCTCGTGCAGTGTGCTCCCTGCAGGCCAGATTCCCACATATGGCAATGAACATCACCAGAGCACTGCTATTGTGATGGATCTGTGTCTGGAGCCCTCTTCTTGGGAGGCTGAAAATACCAAAGGTGCTTTGTCAATGCGGGGTGATTTCCTAGCGCAAATGTAGGGGCTGAGGTCACTGTGTGGAATTATTTCGTGCAGCTGCAGGAAAAAAGAGCTATGCTCTGCACTTCCCCTTGAGAACTGCTTTGTAGAGATGTGGAGTGTATTTATTTATTTATTTTTAAAGTAGGATGTGCTCGGGACTCTACCAAAACTATTATTCCTTCTGCTGTTAAAGAGTGTCAATCGTAGAATCATTTGAGTTGGAAAGGACCCTTAAAGGCAATCTGGTCCCACTCTCTACAATATATAGGGATACCCACAGCTCCATTGGTGCTCGGAGCCCATCCAGTCTGACCTTGGGTGTCTGCAGGGATAGGGCACCACCACCTCTCTGCCCCATTTGATGGGGAACCTCAAGAGAGAGATCAGTCAGCACCCCGAATGTGAGAGTGCCCAGGGAGGCTGTACACCCTCCATCCTGGGAGACATTTGGGATTTGACTGATAAAGCCCTGAGCAGACTGGTGTGCCCTGGCTTCATGTGGGGGCCTGGACTGGAGACCTCCCATTAGAACCTCAGTTTCTGTCCTATAAACCCAATGCTGAGGTTGCCAGATGAGTTCAGTTATTTGCTGTGGGTATTTTCCTGGTTAACATCTGCCCATTTGGGACTTGTATGCTTTTGCTTTCATAAAGTCATAGAATGGTTTGGGTTGGAAAGGAACTTTAGGACTATCTAGTTCCAACCCCCTGCTATAGGCAGTGATGCCTCCCACCTCCCAGGTTATTTCCTGTACCTTGCCCAGAAGAGATGATGAACCATTCCTTTCAGCACCGCAGCTGAGAAACCTGATTTCTTAGGGTTCTGTGTCTTGAAGTGGGTTGAGTTTGGTACTTAAGGAAGTATGAGCTCTGACTGAAAGCTTTCTGGTGGTCGGAGCACGTTGGTTTGCATCTCACCAATATTTAACAGGATATGGACTCACAGATTCATCTGAATGGATGCACCTACAGAAAGTCTTCTCTCTTTTCTCCCGAGCACAGATGTTCAGAAACCCTGTAGAAAAATTAGTTCTTTGAGGTCGTTCTTTGTGCAGTTTGCTCAGAGCCTGAAGTCTGTTAAAACCCCATATGAGAAGAGAAACCACATCTGAGAATGAGACCATGAAGGTGTCAGATGGGCACGTGATAAGAGCAGCTCTTCTGGTGACAAACTTTGCAAGCACCCTTTTTGGGAGGAAGGAATATGCACTGTGATAAGAACAGGGAGGCTGAGATGTGATGGAGGAGAGAGGGGCCTGGCTCTGCTCATCTACATTCACACAAAGCATGTTGGAAAGCTGCAGGCGGCCCCCAGATCTTTTGGGTCCTCTTTGAAAACGTGACCCTTATTCATATTTGTATATGAGAGTTACTCTGCAGATTTCTGGTGTTGTATTTCTTCCTGTCAGGGAAGCAAATCACAACGTGGCTTGTGACTGTACAAAGTGGGAAGGATCTTCTTGATGAAGAACGAGATCAAAAAATAAGAGCAGTGCTTTGTACGAGGCTCCGCGTGCCCTTTGGCCTCTGATCCTCCTCCCCCTCTGTCTGCTCTTCTTTCTTTCCTTTGCTTTCTTCTTTTCTGCCTTTCAGCTCTACAATTTGCTGCTAAAAGCAAAAAAGTGGCTGTGTTCAGTGCAACAGGGGATGTGCAGAACAAAATCCCACCCTGCTTTTCCCTCCGGTGGCTCTACTGATGTTTTGCTGTGGGACAGGCACAACACCATGGCACGAATGGCTGTGCTCTGTCTCAGACCACGCGTGCAAAAGATCTCCATGTACCTCCATTAAACCCCGATTTTTGTCTTCATTGAAAGGGTTGACCCAAGCATGGGACAAATCCTGCACAAAGATGTGGTACCTCTTGGGGGGTGTAAATTAAGTTGCTCTGTAAAATATCTGCTGGGCAGGATGTGATGTCGGAATGCATCTCCTGGTATGCACAAATGTGTGCTTGGGTCTGCTCTGACAGCTGCTGCTCATAAAGGTCCGTACCTGCTGATGGGTGTAAGAGTTTGAGAAATAACCTGCCCCATTTACATACATTAAAATAGGTGTTTGAACAAAGCATCCTGTGTCCTGGCTAATTCTTCATGCAGCGCCCTGAAATACCATCAAGGAGAAGGTTGGCCTCACCCAGGAGAGGTCATGACTACAAAGGAGCAGAGGCAAGGGAGAAAGAGTGAGCATGACGGGGTTTCTCTGAGAGTGTAGATCAGCGTGTTGGACCCTCCATGTTTCCCACGTTCTTTTGTTGCATTTCTGAAAGAAATGTGGTATGCAAGCTGGCCTGGAGCAGCAGTGGCACAAGCAGGACTTTTTGCAGGGACACTCCATGCAAAAATGCCTTCAGCTGAGAGAAAGTAGCCAGAAAACTAAGGGAAATTCTTAACATTGCATTGCAATGAGACCTGGATCTCATATATGATATTCAGGTTGGATCTTAGGAACAATTTCTGGAGCAGCCTGGCTGAGTGTGAGATGTCCCTGCCTACAGCAGGGGGGTTGGAATCAGATGGTCTTAAAGATCCCTTCCAAACCATTCTATCTATGATTCTATGACTCTTCTCCATGCAGTGGCACAGCTGCCCAGAGACATGGTGGGGGTCACCATCCCTGGAGGTGTACAAGAACCATGGAGATGTGGCACTTGGCAATGTGGTTACTGAGCATGGAGGCATGAGCTGTGGTTGGACGTGATGGTCTTATCCAGTTGTAATGATTCTGTAGTTCTAGAAGTTTCAGCCCCCACCAGCAGCTGCCTGATACTGGCTTCTGGGCCCTGAAGAATCTTTGCTGTCTGTTCATCCTCATTCCTTGCTGGAGTGCCTATGGAGATGCCTCAAAGCCAGGCCATGACATCGCTCTACCTCCAGTCCAGGTCCCCAGGAAGTTCTCTGTGCCTGGCAGTGAGACTGAATGGAGCTCTGAGCACCTCCAAACTAACCCTGTTGTCACCCACGCCTATTCCAGGACTGAACCTGCATTGATAGGGATTTTTCCCTTTCAAAGTCCTTTCAAGGACTTTCTTGAGTTTCATTGCGAGCATAATGACCAGAAACCAACAATCACTGACACCTCTCAGAGCAGGTGGTGGCTCTATGAAGAGGACAGGAGTCAGCAAGGTCTGCAGAGCAAGTGAATGTATGGATCTCCTAACAAAGGTGCATGCAATGAGAGTGATAAGGGCTGTCCAACATATCCGACCTGTGGTGGAGGTGAGCTCTCCCTGTTCTTCTGAGCTGTGTCTGAAGGCCAGAAGAAGAGTGCCTAAGCCAGAAGCAGAGCCCCATAGATGGATTTGTTCATTCTTTCTGCTTTTACTTGTGGTTGTACTCAAGTTCTGGGGTTTTCCTACGAAAAAGGACAGTTGGTCTGAATCAATAGAGAGAGCTGAGACAGCCCTGAGCCGTGGGTTGGGTTTGTATAATGGCTGCTGTCCTGACAAAAAAACCCATCTGTGTCTCACTGCTCTTTCGATCACTGCTTCCACATTCAGTCCCGGTGCATGGAAAAACTCATCATCTCATAAAACAGCTGGCTGGAGAATGCAGCTGGCAGGCCGTGGTGGAGAGCAGTGTCCAGCGCGCATCATGTCTTGGCATGTGCAGCTCGGTGCTTCTAGCTGCCTTGGAAGCTCTCCCAAAATATTTGCTTTGTATGAAATAAAACCACTGCTTCCATTGTAGCACATCTCTCCACAATGATCTCTCTGAAGTTAACTGGGCTGAGGGCGGCAGCAGGCAGACAGCTGTACCTGGTGGTGGTGTTGCAGCCGCTGCGGTCAGGATGGAATCCAGACTGTGCTTTTCCTGCCCCACAATGATTGCTGCTATCTGTCTTCTGCAAATGTCCACGAATAGCGATGAGCTGACAGCATAATTCCTGGAGAAGGCTTCTAGGAAAGTCAGCCGTGCATGCTAGCTCTGCACCTCACTTCCTTTTGTATCAGCTCTTAAGCAAGCACTTGGACTTAAGGCTCAGGAGCTGCCCCGTAGCATCTCCTGCTCAGGATGATGGCACTGGGGGATGCTGGCTGGGGTTCAAGGCCTTGAAACGTGCTCTGGATACCTTGCAGCAGTTCCTCCCGGCATTGCCCAACTGCTGACCACACGCTGATGGCTGCAATCACAGCAATTTGTAGGCACGTTTGTCTCCTGCAAGGTTGGATGACAAAGAGCCCTACAGGATAGGGGCTGACCTTAATGTCACGATGATCAAATAAGTATGTTTGTTTCTATTTAGGACTGGTTATTTTTAGTCTGTTAACAGATGATGTCTGCTACTATGGAGTAATTAAGTATTTTCTCCAGTTTGTGAGTAAGTTGGGAAAACATCCTTGTGTGTGCTATGAGCTCCACCGAACTCTCCACTAATGTAATGATTTCTTAATGCCATTTGGGGAATGAAATGGGTGTTTGCAGAAGATGCCAATATTGGACTGTAGTTTGCAAGTCGTGACGTCGTCACAGCTCACTGGGAAGCTGAACGCGTTGTGCAAATGCAGAATGGAAAAAACAGGGATGTTGGTGACCTTTTCCACGTGTTACAGAATTTATTGTGAATGGACTATTGTGTCTGAAGAAGATAGCTGGAGAAGAGACAGCCTTTCATTCTCCATCCACCCACCCACCCACCCATCCATCCTGCGGCTTCCTGCTCCTCCAGTACCAGCTTCTTTCTGGGGCTGTTTGCAGGAAAGGGAGGAAATCAACTCAGTAGAGATGTCTGGGAGAAAAGATGTGGAATCACAGAGTCAGTGAGGTTGGACAAGACCTCTGAGATCATCCAGTTCAACCACCAGCCCATCCCCAGCAAACCCACTCACAGGGTCGTAGAATCATTAAGGTTAGAGAAGAGCTCTGAGGTCACTGAGTCCATCAGTTCATCCCCACCATGCCCGCTCTCAGAATCACTGAGGTTGGAAGAGACCCTCCAAGATCATCAAGTTAACCTGCACAGAGACCCAGACTACTGAAGGCTTTTGAAAAGCATGTAAACCCGAGGTTGTGCTTTTAAGTAAGATCTAAGTCTGCTTAAGTAGCGTATTCCTGGAATAAACTGGGGAGAGAAGTGTCCATGAAAGAAGGAGGGTTGCCTGATATCATCCAGCAGCCTCATTTAGCAAACCCTGTGGGGACGTGTAATTGGGAGAGAAAATAATCGTGTCTGTAGCTTCATGGCGGGCTGTCAGTGAGTGGCCACGTTCCACACAGACATCCAGGAAGTTTCCTTTAATGTGTGAGCCAATGCTCAGCTTGGGGAGGGCGGGCTGCGGTGCTGCTGGCTTTTATTATGCTTCGGAAAAGTGGTTTATGAATGCATTGACTTCTCACGCCTGCTTCGGTCTGAGCTTTCTAACAAGGCACTCGGTGTAAACATGTTACTGAAATGAATTGGTCCAGAATTCTTTGGCTGACTCGTGTTGGGCTGAAATGAAGACCTGAGAGCTGACCAGAACAGGAGCCTTGATCCTGCTGGGCCGTGAGTGCCTGTGGATGAATGAACATACAAAGGAGGCACCCCTCCGGGCTCATGGACGTGGTGAGCTTGAGAAACAGGTGCTTGGGAAGGAAGTGAAATCGATGCGTCTCTCCTCCCTGTAATTGAGACTGTCAAGCTTTAACTAGCAAAATCATTGGCTAATTTATTTTCTAAAAGGCAAACATCCTTCTTGCATGCAGCCTCGCTCCCAAGTGCTGCACCACCTGTCTCCATGGATGGAGGGAGGGCGAAGGGATGTGTGTGGAGGCAATAGGAAGCTTTCAGGCTGGTTATCATTTAACGTGAATTGTTCTGCGCTGCACACACGCACGGAGCTCTCCTTCCCCAAAATGCAGTTTGCTCTGCAGCAGCTGAGCCCGTCACCCCTGCCCTGGGCTGGAATCTGACACTGCTGTCGCAGTCTGACGTTTCCTGGTTCCTTGTAGCTGGGGAACGCTCTCCTTTCTGCTTTCCTGTGAGAGGAGAGGTGTACACAAATCACGGTGTCATCTCTTCCACGAGCCTCTCATCCACCCTGTGGCTTACAGGTGCAGATCTGACATTGGCCTGAGCGGTGCTGAGCCGCACAGCACCCAGACGTCTCAGCTTTCAGCCTTAAGAATCTCTTGCAAAGCCAATGCCTGACTCCAGAAGTGTTCCTAAGCCCCATTCATCCCTATCTGTGCCGCACTCATCTCTGGCGCTCCTCTCCAGCTCAGACAAATCTCCTGAGCAAGACCCTGTGCTAATTCAGAACAGATTGAGCCTTTTCATCAAAACCCTTTCCTTTAAGCACACCGTGGCCAATCTGGACACTTAATACATTTGAAGAGAATTGCTTTCCCCACCCTTGCAGATATAGTCTTACCCTATAAAATATATTGTCCATAAAATAGGAAGCGCATCGTACCGAGGGGAATTTCTGCAATTTTCCAGGCGGGGTTTGGAGTTTGTTGCAGGGGCTGCTGTGGGGATGAATGGGCATTTAGGAGTACGGGGCATGAGATCGGGTGACACCGGTGTGGGGTTACTGCGGGTCGGTGACCTGCAATTACTGCGGAGTGGAACACCTCAGCCTTCTCTTCCAATGGGAGCGGGACTTTTACGGTGAGAAATCAGGAGAGCTGTGCGACCAATGAGAGCTGCTCTCGGAGTGAGTCACATTCCTGAAGACTTTTAAGTTTGCGGTCTGGCAGATGCTGGGAAATGATTAAACCCACATAAAAGAGTGCTATTACTACAGCGCCTATGGTGCTGCGCTGCTTCAGCCCATGTGCAAATGGAAGATGGGGCAGTGCCTACCGGGGTGGGGGGGAGTAGTAAAGTATAGGTGGGGAAAAAAGATGTCTGAACCATGCTGGAAACATGAACCTGCTGCCCTGGGTGACATACAGGGCTGTGAGTGCTCCGTGAGCTCTGCAATGCTAGCAGGAAATTCCCAGGTGCTGCAAACCAGAGCTGCAGTGCTTGCAGGAGGATTTTCCCTTAGCTCTGTGCGAGGGGCTCCTGCTGTCCCATCCCCACGTCCTGTCCCCATCTGCCCAGGATAGGAACCACGTTAGCCCCCAACAGCTTGGTTGGGGTTTTGCTGGAGCACTGCCCATCTCTGTGTGACCCCCTGGCTAAATGCTTCTTGTCCACTTGTGGCCTCAAGGAAACCAATTAACCAAAGAGAAATCTGACTTACATCATTCTTCTCTTGGTTTGGGATGATTTGCCGTGATTTTTCATGTTAAGCCGTTCTTTGTGTTTCTGTTTTTGGGAGACTTCTGTTAGAGGAAATGTTTCTCATTATCGGCTGCGAGGTTGCCAGACCTGGGGAGTATTTCTGCTTTGTATTAATCTTGCCCCTCCTGCTGTGCATGACACATCCTAATCTGACGGTGAGGAGAGCCCTAGTTTATCCCTAGACAAATAGAAGGACCCACACGGCGTTGGGGAGGTAGATGCCTCCCTGGAAGATGAGTCTTGGGAAAAGTGCCTCGTTGGGAACATTTCCCAGCAGAATCTGCTCAAAGCCTTGTCAGTGGAAAAAACAAGGCTTGGCTCTATTCCACCGTGTGCTGGGTGGGTTGCAGCGCAGATCTGACCAACAGCTTCTGGTTGGATCTTCAGATAGACCTAACACGGACACCCAGAAGAGCTCTGAGTAGGGCTGCCGTTTTTTCACTTTCATAGCTTACGACCCTCAAATATCAATTGATTTTGCCCAACACAGCTGTTTCTCCCCTAATTCCACATGGGCTTCTGGTTGGATGCTAGGAAAAGTTTATTTCATGAAAGAGTGGTCAAGCACTGGCACAGCTGCACAGGGAGATGATGGGTTCACCATCCCTGGGGCTGCTCCAGAACGATGGAGATGTGGCACGTAGGGACATGGTCAGTGGACACAGTGAGGGTGGATTGGGGTTGAGCATGGGGATCTTGCAGGGCTTTTCCAGCCTTCGTGATTCTGTGACTATATGATTGGAGCTCACTTTTCCAGCCTTAAATGATTCTGTGCTTCTATGACTTTAATTCACTGCTGTAGGCCGAGAAGCATGGGAGAATGTCATAGGACACTTGGCTCATGCACACATGCACAAGTATGAGTCAGGTTACCTTCCTTCTCTCGATCTGTTCTGCAGGGAGATGTAATTGAGTCCCAGCTGTCCAGGTTGCATCCTTCTCTGGCAGAGGACAAAAGCCTCATCCTACTGCCCAAGGACGAACAACTCTTGGACAAAACGAATCCAAATATGCACACTGCTCATCTTCAGCAGGTAACTTAGTGATAGGACAAGTGGGAATGGCCTCAAGTTGTGTTGGGGAACTTCAGATCAGTTATTAGGAATGATTTGTCCTCTGAAATAGTGGTGATGCACTGGCACAGGCTGCACAGGGAGGTGGTAGAGTCCCCAGTGCTGTAGGTGTTCAAGAACTATGGGAATGTGTCATTTGGGGACATGGTCAGTGGGCATGGTGGGGTGGGTTGAGGTTGGGCTTGGGGTTCTTGTAGGTCTTCTCCAACCTTCATGATTCTATGGTTCTTTGATTCAAGAAGCAGCAGTGGCTGCGGCAAAGCTTATCACAGCACAAAGAAAAACCGGCCCAGAAAGGCCTTTATCAAATTAAATTCTGGGAAGCTCTATTTGCTTTCATCAAATTTTTCACTTCTTCAGGCAGAGAGAAATCTCTGGCCAGAGTGAAATTCCCAGGGCTTCATCTTCTGAGAACGTTTTGGAGCATTCGCTCCTGGGGGGGGGGGGGGATTTCTGCAGAGTTAACTCAGCGGATATGTGCCTGCAATGCACGGACAGAGGAGGCTTTCAGCATGGGCTGAGGCACTTCTCGTTTCCTTGAAATGATAAATGGGGAATTTAGCTGCCTGCCATCAGCGGCCGCTTTTCAAGGAAACCCCCAGTGCAAGCAGCTCACATCAGTACAACACTCAAAACCTCTGAGGAGCCCTGGTTTGTTAACGATGACTTTGGGGGGGCAGCTATTTCCTAAGGAAACAAACCTTGCACCGTAGGCTTCAAAAGAGAAGCAGAAAATGTTGTTTCTCAACAGCTCTTTTTTTTTTTTTTTAAATCTGTGGAAAAATACAGCATAACACACAGAAGTACAGTTGGAAATAACATATTTTGTGCAGCAGTGCCTAGAGGTTCTGGAGCCCATTGCATGAGTCATGCATGAGTGGAGAGCACTGGTCGTAGGGGGAATTTACAGAAATCACTCTGGGCTCTGGAAGCAAAAATCTCTTAAATGCAGATGCCTGGAGAGTGGAGAAAGCTCATGCAGGGGCAGAAGCCAGCTCTGCAGACTCCCTGCCATTTCCCTATTGGAAAATCAGCCCAGCTCATGAGCCTGAAGCTCTGTGTGAGGGTTAGTTGCAGAACCAGACTACACCAGAAACCAGGAGGGTTTCCAAACGAGACCAGCCTCCCAGAGAGAATAAACCAGATCTTAATTCAGAACAGCAAGAGCCTGTGTATTCAGGAATGCCCAGGTGAATTTGGACACAAGAGTCCAAATTAGCACCTGTAGGAAACCCCAGGTCTCGAGTTCCTCATGACCTTTGCTGTCAACCCAGTGTCACTTCTCTGTCCACTGCAGTAATCCATGCAGTTGCAGTTCATATTGAAGGTGGTCCCAAATGCAGCTGTAGGAGAAGCTCTCCCTTGGCCTCTCCTGCACAGCAGAGATGTTTGATGGAGCTATGGAAGAATGTGGATGCTCTGATTTCATTCCACATCCCATCACAGAATGAACCGTTCTGCTCCAGGTGTGCAAGGCTCAGCTGGAGCACAGACTCACCACTTGGCTCTGCTTTCAGCTTGAATGGCACAAAGAAGTCGTGCAATGGAAACAGAGACATCTTTTCCACTCTTTGATGCCTGGTAAATGGCTCTGGAGTTTGTTGGGGCACATTTCTAGCTTGGAAAGGAGTACCATGGTGCTGATGCTTTTCAGTACATCAAGCTATAACATCTGCATGCAGTTTCCATGTGGAACTGAAAGTTGTGTCTCCTCTGTGAGGGAAAGACTGCAGCCCCATGCAAAACAGCAGCTCAGTAATTTTCTACCTTCTTTGTTGAACAAAAATGGAAGCATTCTGTTTCTCAGTCCACTTTTCTGGTTTTGAAAGTCCCCCAGGCTGTTGCTTAGCTATGGTTAGACTTCCAGAGAATACTGAGCATGTAAAATCACACCGTTGACCCAACTAGTAATTCTCTTATGACTGACTGATTCATGTAACTGCAACAAAATGAGTCGTAGGGACTGCTGGAAGCTGTGATAGCAAGTGGTGAAGGTCTCTGGCAGTGGACATTGCAGGGGGAGCTCTGCAAAACATGGATTGGCTTCAGAAGGAACTTCTGACATCCCAGTGTTCTCAGTTATATTTCGTACCCTGGAGCCCAGAAATGATGAGGGAAAAGCTGCTGCTGTGAGATGTAGAGCAATAGAAAACCAGGGGATGTCTCTGAGCAGTAAATAAGGAACAGACACATTGGGAAAAGGCATGCTGCTGTTACGTGTAAAACTGCAAAGAATGTGGCCTTTTTTTTTTTGACCATGTGATAAATTAGGGCTTTACTCAGGCAGTTGCCCAACTTGGCTTGATGGAGCTGAAAGAACTTGAACATGTGTTGTGTGGTCTGTGTTGAGACAGATGGCAATGGAGAACGTCCAGATATAGAGATGAGCAATAGTGTTGCTCCTGCTGAGCCCTGTGCAGGTTTTAGGTGGTCACTGCACATCTTCCAGAGTCTGTGGGTTCATGCATGGGTCTGGCTATATTGCTCCAGGTCAGAGAGCTTTCCTGAGACTTTGGTCACCAGTGACCTGTTTCCTCCTGCTCATGACCCAGTTGGTGTCTGACCCAAAACTGTTCTGTGGGAGGGTTGAAATGGGAGAGGGGGGGTGGATCTTTAAGGTCCCTTCCAACACAAACCATTCTGTGGCTCCTTTCCTTTCGGAGCAGTGCTTTGGGGAGGCAGAGCTGGGTCACTGTGTCCCCCTTAGCCCAGTTGGAAGGATCACCACACCGAGGGAGAACACCTTGTTGTGTCTCTCTTGTGCTCGCCCAGCTGCACCACGAGACAAGGCAAGCAGATGAAAAAGTACATCAGGCTAAAACAGAGATTTGGAATGAAGGAACAAAGATGAAAGAAGATAAAATAAATAAATAAATAGATAAATTCTTCTGAAGATTATCTTTAATTACAGAGATTGTCCTTAGCTGGCTCAGCTCGTTGGCTGGCACTTGCTGCTCTATCTGCAAAGAAGCAGCTGGAATCATTCTCTATTCCCATTAGCTCTCAGAGGTTAACACCACCCTCTCTTGTTTCCATTAGCTAAGACAGATCTTGAATATTTGTCTCCTCTCTTCTGGAAGAGGCAAAAAACCAAGAGCGGAATCTGTGACCCTTCCAGTCAGTGAGCCCCAGCTCAATGCTCCTAGCCGTGCCTTTGCCTTGTCCCCTGCGACCATGCAGGGAGGTGGCCGTGGGCTTGGGAGAGGGGAAGTCCTGTCCTTGTTGCTTGAGAATATCCTTCTCTAGCTGAGTTAACTGCTCTTTTTCCTTTTTACTTCTCTCTATATGACAGCTGTCGTGGTGAAATGGGTAATGAGGCACTTAGAATGAGAAAAAATATCTATCTCTGTTCCTCACTTAAGCATTCCTAGAGCTAATTTTCCAAGCCACCCGTGGCTCTGTTTTTGGTCCCTGGGAAACCAGGGAAAGTCAGTGCGCTGCCAACAGGTGTTCCTGCACAGACAGCCTCCATGGAAAAAGAAAGCAAGAGGCCCAGGAAATAATAAAAATAGTAAATGCTGTGGCCAGAGGGCTCAGATCCATTATGTTAAAAATTAACAGAGACGTGAAAACCTCAACCCACGTCTGTGGTTCCTAAGTGACGGTTTATAGTCGAGGAAATAAGTGCTGGAGTCCATTAACCGGCGGAGTTTGTTGAACTTCTGTCACCCTTTTCCAAGGGTTGCGTTTTGCTTTTCAGTGCTTCTTAGCACTATGTGATGAGTAACGACGTCGGAGTCGAGTGGAAATCCAATCTTGATCTCCCCCATCTTGCAAAGTAAATGGTGCAGCAGCCAAAGAAATAAGGCACTGAGTGCAAACTCCCTTTAATAGAGAGTAATGAGGTTTAGGATGGAAAATAAGTGCTGGTTATATGGGTGAATACCAGCACCAAAATAGAAGTGCCTGGGATGTCTTCCTGGTAATTACCACGTGCATCTGCTCATGTTGGCTTTGCATCCAGCAGCAAGTGAGGTCCTGGTGGCTGTGTGCTGAGCACCATGTATTCCTCCCATCATTTGAAGAGGAGGATGTTTACACCACCTGAATTCCCAGGGAATTCCCAAAAGCTTTGCTGCTTGCTGGGATCTGCTCAGCATCCAGAGCTATTCTTGCGCTGTGCGAGCTTCATTCTTTCCTCCTGCCATCCATTATCCTGTATGTGCATGGCTGCCTTCATGCTTTGCCTCCCAGCACCATTTACATAAGAGTAAAATTAACAGCTTGAGTAATTACGAATAAATCCCATTAGACAAAGCAGCCTTGAGGCTGAATGTAGGAAGCTGGAACGTCTGGCACTGCAAATCTTCAGTGCACTGAACTGCAGGAAAAGATCAGTTCTCTCTTCTTCTGTGCCTCACAGCAGTATCAAGGGGTTTAGGGGCCCAAATCCCCTTAAGCTGGTGGAGACACAGAGGAGACTTGGAGAGCAAATATTTGAGGTTCCATGCTGGTGTCTGGCCATCCTCTCCATGATGGGCACCATGATGGGCACCATGATGAGAAGTTATGGCATCACAATGCACCAAGGGAGGTCCAGGTTGAGTATTAGGAACAATTTCTTCACCAAAGGGTGGTCAGGAGATGGGACAGGGAACAGAGAGGTGGGGGAGTTGCCATCCCTGGAGCTGTTCAGTGGTGGAGATATGGCACTTGGGAACATGGTCAGTGGGCATGGTGGGGATGGGTTGGGGTGAACCTGGAGATCCTGGAGGTCTTTTCCAGCCTTAATGATTCTATGGCACTGTGATTCTGTGCAGGTCTGAGCTCAGGCTGGTATTTCCAAGATACAGGTTTGCAATGCTGCGTTTAGGGAGGAGAGCGCTGAGCTGAGTCCAGGACAACAGCTGTTCTTAGTAAAAAATAATGATTGCCTTTACTGGGAAAAAACTGCTCACTGGCAGCAGGAACCGTGCTGTACTTGAGTCAAAACTGCAGGTTCTGTCTCGTAATGGCCACGGTAAAAAAAAACAATCTCAAAAGGACAGCCTGCAGGAATCTCCTGCTGCCATCTCGGTGGTCTGATGGAAACGAAAGAGCCTGGTTCGTTTTTCTTTGCATACGTTTGCAACTTGCTTTCTTTTTTTTCAGTGTAAAGAATGTCAAAATACATGCAAAAGAACGAGGGTATCACCGCAACCCCCAGAGAACGCTGTAGCTGTGCTGGGGGGAACTTCTGTTCACATGGAGCGCTCACAGCGGCACCAGCAGAGCACCAGGTTCCAATTTCAGCCAAAGAGAGACCCTCGGGGCCTTCATTCCAATTTTCCTTCCACACCATAAAACTGCTGCAGCACATCTCCCATCCTTGACGCACGGAAAAGGTCTGGTTCTGGAATTGTGAGCTTCCCACTAGAAATGACTTTTGCAGCCAGCTGGTTTGCAACATCGCGAAGCATGGTGTGAGATGACGCATCCTGAGAGCTCAGCTCTCCCTGCACCACGACGCCCATTTGCATTTCATTTCCCAATTCAGGGCCCTGGTGGTCTCCCTTTCCTTCCCACTTTCTTTCTGCTGCCACTCTGCTGCCTTCAGTACCAGGTTCCTCCAGTACCAAATTCTCTTCTATTTTGGCTTCCTAACAAGCGGCCATTTGTCTGCTGTCAATCCTTTGGCTTATTTTATGTTGTTTTCCCCTGCAAAAATAATTTTATGAGAAGTTGCAGTGCTGCAGATACTGAAAGGTCATGGGAACCTCTTGCTAAGATTAGTGCGATGCCTTATCAATAGCTGCAAGTGGTGTTAGCGTTTTAAAAGGAGTACTGTGTGAGCATTAAAAGACATTTTTTTTTCCCCCAAGTGTGCATTGAAAAGCACTTTTATCCCATTCCCAGGGCTGGGCACTAACTGGAGCTCCATCACTATGGGCTGATGTTTTCTATTCAAGGCCTCACAGAGAATGCATTGTTCGGAGGAGAACTGAGCTGCAGAGGTTGGGACAATTTCATAAGCACAGAGTTATGGCAAAGGTGTCTGCACGGAGCCTTTGGGTGGATGAAAACCCTACAGTGCAGTCTGCTGAGCAAATGGGTGTTACGCTGTGCAGATCTAAGAATGGGGGGTAAAAAAAAGGAAAAAAAAAAAAAAAACCAACAAAAAAACCCACTTGTCTTATTTTCTTTTCCCCTTTTTTTCCCCCGGCTTGTGGAGTCTTTGCAAAGTGAGGGATGGATGCTGGGACTGCACCTGTAGGAGCCCATGGTTGTCCTTGGCCTCTTCTGACTGCTTCTCCCGAGCTCCAGCCAAGTGCATTTCTCCTGGCACTGAGCTTCCCCAAGGGCTTTGCTGGCATGTAGGGTCACTCTCACACTTGCTCAGCGTTTGGGAAGAGGAGGAGAAATGGACTTGGAGGGACGATGGGGAAGGATTAAAGCACGGGGCGGTTTCTGAGAACTGCTCCACGGTGACGACAAATATCCTGACACAGCTGGAGGGAGACAAAGCCGTCCCCCGAGTGCAACCGGGGCTGGCTGGCACAGCAGGAGGGACCAGATGGGATTCTGAAAGGTTTTTCTTTCTCTGAAAAGGACAGACCATGCTTCAGAGAATCCCCCTTACTGGGTGATGCTTCCCTCTGAAAACTGACTCACTGTGCCAAAGGCTCTTCAACAAAGCAACTTTATCCAGTTCCTCTTTATTTCCCATCCCCCCTCCCCCATGATCCCCAGTGAGCCGTATTTGGCCAAAGCACGCCA
The DNA here is from genome assembly GCF_039878825.1 of Excalfactoria chinensis. Lineage (NCBI taxonomy): Eukaryota > Metazoa > Chordata > Aves > Galliformes > Phasianidae > Excalfactoria > Excalfactoria chinensis. The sequence goes on from NC_092857.1 coordinate 1,029,683, forward strand.
TTAAGAAGGGCACTGTCTGGAGCAGAAGACACCACGAAATGCAGATCTACCATCTCCCATGGCACCTCTTCCATGAAGGCAATCAAAGACTTTGCTGAGAGCCTCTTCATTCTTAATTTCTGTGGTTCTGGATCCAGCTGCTGTGGTCCCATCAGCACCCATTGACTTTTTCTCCCAATCCAAGCTCTTACACTCAGTGTTCAAGAGCCCCTTGCACCCTTTTGCTGCACCAGAGAGGGGCTGCCCTGGGGTCATACCCAGACACTGTGGCATGAGGGGTTGTGGTCAGTGGGAATGGTGGGGATGGGTTGGGGTTGGATATGGGGATTTTGGTGGGGATGGGTTGGAGTTGGATGCGGGATCTTGGACATCTTTTCCGATCACAGTGATACTATGGTTCTATGACCCTACTGCTCCCAGCCTTTCACTATGCCTGCAGATTCTGCCCTGCATCCCTTCAGCTAAAACCTTCCAGGACACATTTTCCTGCTGCAGATCTCAACTCTAAATGCAAGTTTCTATCCAGCTCAGTGAAGCTGGGATTTATCTGGATACATTTGGCTGCAGGATCTCCATCATCCCATGCGATTGCCCTGCCCTCTATGATAACAGCCGCCATGCCAAAGCTAATATTGCCCACAGTCTTTATCAGTAGCACTGAGTGGGTGTATTTCTGGCTTGTACATCAATGAGCACTGTGGTATTCCCCACCTTAAAAAAAAATAATAATACGTGAGTTGCTTCCAAATTCTTGACATTCCAAAGCCACGAAAACCTTTCTCTGCATGGAAAGGAGGGACGAAGCTGCATGAAGGAAATCCTCTTGAGTTTGAAACTTTCATTGTTTGACCTCAAAATGTGGCGTGAGGCTCCTGCAGATGCTCAGGTGCTGTCATGGGGGCTGTGCTGTCAGCAGAGCGTTTTCTCATCCAAAATTTCCTCATCCAAAGCAGATAAGGGGACTGCAGCAAAATGAAGAAGAATTAAAAGGACTTGAAGATTATGATTAATCCAAATATTTCTTTTACCATGGGAAATAGTGGCAAACTGACAGGTGTTGATCAAGAGGCTGACATTATATCTCATTGGTCATCCTTCATCCATTGATATCATTATACCCTAGGGCAGCCCTACCTGAGCATCAGCTCCAGGCCAGCTCGCTGCGTGAGAGCATCCTTCCTTGCCAAACCCAACTTCAACCCACCCCACATATCCCCAAGTGCCACATCTCCACCACTGAACACCTCCAAGGATGGTGACCCCACCACCACCTGGGCAGCCTGTGAAGGTTTCTGAACATTCTTTGGAGAAGAAATAGGTCCTAATACCCAACATGGATCTCCCCTGGTAGAATGGGAGGCCATCTCCTCTCATGCCCAGATATGTGTAATAGCATCTCCATGTGTGGTTGGGACTGAGCTCCCATATTCACCAAAAAGACAAAGGACTTTTTCACATAGAAGGTGGTGACACGCTGGAACATGTTGCCCAAGGAGGCTGTGAATGCCCCATCACTGCAGGCATTCAAGGCCAGGATGGATGTGGCTCTGGGCAGCCAGGTGTGGTGGTTGGGGACCCTACACACAACAGGGGGTTAAAACCAGGTGATCACTGTGGTCCTTTTCAACCCAAGCCATTCTATGATTCTTTGATTCTATGGTTCTGTGATTCTGTGATTCTATGACTCTTTGTCTGCTCGTCAGCCTGGATGTAAAGCACAGCAGCCCTGGCTGCTCCTGCCCCAGGTGCCCATTCCCCCCATCCCATCCCCATTGCTGCCTCAGGGGTGGTTGAGCTCCCATGGAGCAGCTGCTCAACAGCTGCAGCTTATGCCTCACAAATGAAAGAAATCCCAAATCTGTGTGAAATTTCCAGGGGTTCAACAGCTGTTGCTTGAGCCAGGCTGTCTGTGCCATGTATACGGGGATGCTGGAGGAGGACAGGCAGCTGGGAGCTGTATTTCCTACAGCCGCTTCGTTTTAATCTGCTTTTAGTCATGTCAGAGCATTTCGAGTGAAAATTTGAGAACAAAGAGGACTTTGGATTGCTTTTCCTCCCCTTTCTCACCAGAGCCCCACGACTGCAGTGTGAGCCAAAGTCTGTCTCAAGGGACTGGTTTCTGGGGAGGCATTTTGCTGGGATTCATCTCCACTGGCTTCTGGATGTCTGAGCAGGTCATCCTGAGCGCTCAGCCCTGTAAATAGGAAGGACAGCCCAGCAAAGAGCAGTTCAGCTGAACTGGCTGTTGGAAGAGACTTGCTTTCTGTCCTCAGCTCTGAGGTTACCTTTTATTTGGCTGGCACCCCATTTGTGCTGCATCTTCTGGGAAGGCAGCGGTGTCCCACAGAGACGAGGAGGAGAAGAGACACTAAAAATCAGGAAATCAGATGTGTGCTTTGTAAGACCCACACGGTTGTTTGCCAAAGGACCCGGGAGGTGTTTGGGATATCTGCACATTGATGGGCTGTGGTGTGACCGAGGGTTGGCTGTGTTTGCCTGGGGAGAAGATGGGTACTACGCCCAGAATGTAGTGGGGAGAAGTCCAGGTCACTGGGAGGGATTCGTTACCTCAGTCAACAACGAAGTGCAGGATAACATCTGTGGTGTTGCTGGATTTATTCTAACAACACCCGGTACAAAGGCTTGCTTCTGTTTCCCAGCGTTTTGCATTTTCTCTGCCTTTACAAAAATAAAACAACCCACTGATTCTTAAAACCAACTCTGCATTCTGTTTTCCGCTGGAACTGCGTTTGTGCCAGGAGTCCTTGATCTGCTCTTCGTTCTCTGAATCCTCGTGTGAGTTCAGGTTAACCAAAAACCAGAGTGATTTTTAGCCGTGAGGAGCGCTGCTGTCAGCACAGGGGGATGGATATGGTGGTACCACAAAGTAAAACTCAAACAGCACACACTGGGGAGGTCCTGTCCTCCCAACACTGGGGTTTTCATTGGAATTCCTCTACTTTGTTTCTTGCCAAATGATTCTCCTACAACACAATGGTAGGACAAGAGGTGATGGCCTCCAGTTGAGCTGAGGGAGGCGGGGAGGGGCTCAATTCTGATACCAGGAACAACGTCTCCAAATGAGCAGTCAGGCATTGGCACAGGCTGCACAGAGAGATGGAGGAATCTCCATCCCTAGAGGGGCTACAGAACCATGGAGATGTGGCTCTTGGAGGTGTGCTCAGTGGGCATGGCGGGGGCCAGGTGGGGTTGGGCATGGGGAAGTTGGTGGCATTCCCCAAGCTTAACGATTCTTTGAACCTATGACAACATCAGATATTAGCTGTGTCAAAGGATCCTCTCTTGCTGGAAGAGGCTCTCCTACAGCGAGGCAGTGGGCAGGTCATTGCTTGTGGTTGCTGTGGTTGAAATTGTAATTCAAGACGTGGTTTGAGTGCAAGATCAAAATGTGCGTCTCAAAAAACCTTGGCGCACAAAAGCTTCTCCTTGGCATGGTCATTCAGCACTGCCTCATGTCTTCTGCTCCCATGGCATGGCCACCCTCCCTGTCCTACCCCATCTCCAGACGGTCCCATCTGGGGACATGGAGTGTGATGCCACCCGCAATGGCATGGGACAAGGCAAGGTGACATGTTGGCTCCTTCCCTCCCCTGTTACTGTGTTGGAGCAGAGGCTGGAGGCAGCCAGAGAATTCAAAGCAGAAGCTGTCAGCCTGGGATGGGCGATGGGTTGTTTTTGTTGTGTTGTTTTAAACAGCCTCTGTGAGCAACTGTTGTGTGTGAGGGATGGGAAGGGGGGGTTGCCATGGCAAAGTGGGATTTGCTGGGAATGAATAGCTTTCTTTTTCTCCCGTGAAATGAATGGGTTGCTAAGACCTCCCTGCATATGAAGATTGTAGGTGCTACACTCGGTGGAAGAAACATGAACAATATCCCCCCAGCTTTACGTTATACGCAGCCCTCTTAATACAACTCAATCTTATTACACAAAAAAAATGTGATCTCAAGTGTAGATTGAGAGAGACAAAATGTTCTCAGTGGGATCTATCCATGCTTCTTCCCCAGTCCCCTCCAACAACAGGGATTAGCGGCAATGTTTGCACTGACTGTAACTGGGACATAAAGACCATGCTTCATTTCTTCCCATTCAGCTAATTCTTTACATTGCAGACACTACAGGATCCATTTATGTTTTTTCTTTTGTGAAAGTAGGTTGGGGTGGGAGGGGGGGAGGGTGGGGGAGAATTCTGCTGAGGAAACTGTTGGCCTCGCTGAAGAAAAGCATCTTTTCTTCGGGGATAAAAGAAGCCGCAGTCTGCATCTGAGGCAATGGCATTTGCAGGCAGTGCTGCTTCTAGATGGAGGTCGGAATGTACTTGCCAAGAATGGCAAATTTAGAGAAACAAGAGTGATTTAAGCTGGTAGGTTTGGACTTCCCATCTCGTGGTCCTTGGCTGTTTTAGTGAATGGGAGAGTTTGCTCCCAGTGCTGACCCGTGGCCATATTGGGTATATTGGATATACTGGCCATATTGTGCTTTCCTAAGGCACCAGTTCTAGGCATAGCTTTTTGGGGAAACTTTATGAGCTACTGCATGACCATGTGGAAGGGTCTGGCCAGGACCCCAAGGAAAATACTTAGACCTGCCGTGTTCTCACTGATAGGTGCCCATGGGTGGTATTCATGTTTTCTTCCCAATTGGGAAAACAAACAAACAAAGAAAGAAAAACAAAACCAAACTACTCCAGAAGCTGTAAACATATTTGTGGGAGGTGGAATTTGTGCAAAGAGGCTGAAAGATAAACTTGGCTCTGCACAGCAAAGCTATGCCGCAACCTCCGCCTGTCCTGGGACGGTCAATGGGGCAATGTCATCTGGAGCATCTTCGTCGGGTCCGTCTTCTGGGGATGAGGGTGAGAGAAGAGACAGCTAATGTCATCAGAACAGCTCTCTGTGGGTTCAGACAAGGTTGCTGAGCAAAAGAGAAAGGTTATACGATGGAGAAGGAGCCTACAAATCTTTCTGAAGTGGAGGCCTTGTGCCAGGTCCTTTTGTGAAAGAAGGTTCACCCAGGTTGTGGGTGTTGAGATCTATAGAAAATAGGAGAAAAGAAAAGGAAAGTAGCTGCTGGTTTGCAAGGAAGAAAGTAACAGGGCCCAACCTGAAAGCTGATAACTTCAGAATGTTTCAGATGAAGAAGGTATCAATGGAAAGCAGAAAACATCTGAGGATAAGGTTAAAGAAATCCAGGGTTGAGCATCCTGGTGAGGATTTCCATTCTGGGACGTTCCTAAGATGGACAGTGGAGGTGGGAATCGGGTCTAGATGCTCAGTGCCCAGATGGGGATGTGTACCAGCATCCACATGTGTGGTTGTGGTCTGAGCTCTCATCAGAGATCTGATCCAGAGGTCTCACCCCAGGTACAGCTATGGGACTGAGCCCCAAAGCCGGAGCTGTCCTGGTGAGCTTTCCTAGCAAAAACTGATGTGTTTTTTAATAGGTTAAATGATGTTATTTTTCAAAATAAAAGTATACTGGTGCTCTTGAAGGAAGCCTGTTCATACCGACGAATTCATCTGACCTTCATAAAAAGGAACAGAGGAAATCTGTTGCTGGATTCAGAGCTGGATTCACAACTTTAGCCCACCCCTCACAGCCCTGTGCTGGGTGAATGATTTACATCCTTAAGACTAAAGGGTTCAGAGTGAGAGCTGCAGTTTGTTTCTGTGGGATTACCACCGACTCAGCTCGCTGCTTTTTTATTTGGAGGCTGAAACAAAGACTGTTTCAGTCCATTGCTGTGGAACATGAGGGATGCCCTCCTCTTGCAAAAATTATTTCAAAACACGGTGTTGCCGATGTCACTTCCCTCTTGCTCCATCTGTGTATGCAGAGATCAAACCTCTGTGCTTTTTTCTGGAACAGAAATCAGTCCTCTTTGGGTGAATTCAAGGTGAGGTCAGTGTGCATCTGTTAATATCTGCATCGCCTTCACCTTGGTGATAGGATGACTGTAAGGACGTGATAGATGTAACATAGCAAAAAGGAAATTCTGCCGTGACACAAGTATAACTCCCAGACTGGAAATACTGGCTCCACTCTCATCCCAAGGCTTTTGGTGTTTTGGTATTTCATCCATGCCAGAAAATCACTCAGACCCACATCAACTGAATAGGTTTCAACACTATTCTGAAGTTTCTGGTTCGCAGTGTCACTTAACCCAATCTCTGTGCTCTGTGTTGGCTGCATTGCTACAACCATGGTTAAAAATCAGGGGGGAAGAAGAGCAGGCTTAAACACTGGGAATGGTTCTGAACTGCCAGATGCTCTTCAAAGATGTACTGGGGATCAGAAACCCTCTAGACTTTCGGTTGTGAAAGCAGCGCACATCACACCATGTTGCACAATGGAACAAGTTAGAGATGCGGGGCAGAGGAGAACCTGTTCACTGACTGTGATCAGCATGAGACTGTCTCTGGAGTGGAGCTGAAGCAGGACTTCAGGTCTCATTTGCCTAATGAGCCCAGACAGACAACCGGTAATTAGCTCCAGGTATATTACCTCCATTACCAATTAACTCTTGCTTGTTAGAGCTTTCCCTTTCATCTCACAGCTTAATGTCCCTGTCAAGGACAGAAGCTGCTGTGGATCCCTATGAGAACTTGGCCAGAGGAGGAAACGTGGATAATTAATTGTCTCTACCATCAAGTGCTGGAACACTCTAAACTAACATGAACTGGGGCCTTCTCAGCCCACAGATCACTGCTGTGTCCCACATCCAGAGACTGATATCAGCTCAGAGCAACCTTCCTCTCCCTCCAGTGCCGTTTGTCTATGGGTGTTCTTTGTCACCTCCAGAATTAGCAGAGGATGCAGCTCACCTGCAAGGGGAAGCCGCGTTGGGTTGCCTCAGAGCACATTAACCATCAAATCCTTCCCAGAGGAGGAAATTCAGCTTTATTTCAGAAATCTAAACAAACAGTTTAAAAACTGTGGAAAAGAAAAGAAGGGAAGAGGAATGGGAAAAGGGAAAAGGAAAGGGAAAGGGGAGTGGAAAGAGGAAGAGGAAGGGGAAGGGGAAGAGGAAGGGAAGGGAATGAAGGCCTTTTGGTTTCTTGGAGATGCCATTCTGTTCAAGTACCAGATGTGTCTGAGCAGTGTTTCCTGTCTAAAAGTGTCCTACAACTGTAGCTGTTGGAGTGGTAATGGAACGGGATGTGCAGTGGTTTAGAAAACAAGTCATGGTACAGAAGGAATATGAAAGTTCAAAGGACAGTTCTTAGTTTTTAATAAATTTGTTGGGGGGAGAATAATTTTAATGACTTTAATATGAACATTTGCCACTTTCAGACCTGTGGTTCACTTGTCACAGTTTCCCTTTATCATTTAAAGTAAATCTCACTGTCAGTCGAAATGCATTTGGAATACATCTGTGTATGCATTTGATTTCTGGAATCAATTCATGCAGTGATGTACACGCTGTTAAAATGAATACCCCCTTGAAGCTCCGTGTTATTAGAATCATAACTCGATGAATTTTTCCATCTCGATGTATTTACAAAAGCAGATTTCTCTTTTCATGGGATTGGGAATGAAGACACCGAGTTCCAGAGCTAAAAGCTGGGACTTTCAGAAGATAAAACATGAGATCACTTCCTCACTAAGGGCCCTGGGAGCACTGCACGTTACTGAATCTCTGCATCCAAACAATCCTTCTCTGAATATTAGGGGAGTGAAGGCACGCCCCCTCGCCTGAAATCTTTCCCCTTGTTTTTCCTGCTTGGCAGTGCAGTGTTATTAGATACAAATTCTATTTACGATGTAGAAATCTTTGATCTATATTGTGCAGGGTGAGACGTGTCCTCACCATCTCAGCTGGGTACTGAAGAAGGAAAGGATTTCAGTAGGCATTTTTTCATCCCAAGTTCTGTGTATTGCTAGAGAGAGGGAACTTAAGGAAGGGATTGGCCCATTTATCTCCATGGGTGCTTGGTTGGTTTTTGTTTGTGGGTTTGGGTTCCTTTCTTTTCTTTTCTTTTCA